>NC_025997.2:47269928-47320316 GCF_000442705.2 Elaeis guineensis
CAGGAAGACTCCACCCGGATTCCTACGGGAGCTGGGCTCCGTCCTCGACTTTAACTGCGGGAAGACTCCGCCCGGATTCCTACGGGAGTCGGGCTCCGTCCTCGACTCCAACGGCTGCAGACAGACTTCGTCCGGACTCCTATGGGAGCCGGACTCTGCCCATGACTTCAACTGCAAGTAGACTCCGTCCGACTCCTACAGGAATCGGGCTCGTCCTCAACTTCGACTGTGGGTAAGCCTTGTCCGGACTCCTACGGGGGCCGGACTTCACCTTTGATTTTAATTGCAGGAAGACACCACCCGGATTCCTACGGGAGCCGGGCTCCATCCTCGACTCCAACGGCTGCAGACAGACTTCGTTCGGACTCCTACGGGAGCCGAACTCCGCCCACGACTTCAACTGCAAGTAGACTCCATCCGGACTCCTACGGGAACCGGGCTCCATCCTCAACTTCAACTGCGGTAAGCCTTGTCCGGACTCCTACGGAGGTCGGACTTCACCTTTGATTTTAATTGCAGGAAGACTCCGCCCGATTCCTATGGGAGCCGGGCTCCATCCTCGACTTCAACTGCGGAAAGACTCCACCCGGATTCCTACGGGAGCCGGGCTCCGTCCTCGACTCCAACGGCTGCAGACAGACTTCGTCCAGACTCCTACGGGAGCTGGACTCCGCCCACGACTTCAACTGCAAGTAGACTCCGTCTGGACTCCTACGAAAATCGGGCTCCATCCTCAACTTCAACTGCGGGTAAGCCTTGTCCGGACTCCTACGGGGGCTGGACTTCACCTTTGATTTTAATTGCAGGAAGACTCCGTCGGATTCCTACAGGAGCTGGGCTCCATCCTCGACTTCAACTGGGGAAGACTCCGCCCAGATTCCTACGGGAGCCAGGCTCCATCCTCGACTCCAACGGCTGCAGACAGACTTCGTCCGGACTCCTATGGGAGCCGGACTTCGCCCACGACCCCAACTGCAAGTAGACTTCGTCCGGACTCCTACGGAAGCCAGACTCCATCTTTTATTCCGACTGCGGGAAGACCTCGTCCATACTTCTATGGGTATCGGACCTCGCTACCAACTCCAACCGAACTTCGGCCGACAGGTCTGGACCCCCTGGTAGGCCACAGTAACAGACAACACTGTTCCACTCCTGCGACAGGCCCTACGCAGCTCCATTACTCTCTGGCAGGCCGTATTAACGGCCACAATTCTGCTCCACCCCCTGCGGCGGATCCTGTGCGATTCCACCACTCCCTGACGAGTCACGACAGCGGACGTCGCTCCACTCCCCGTAACTGATTCCATGTGGTGAGCCACGGCAATAGCCATGATTCCACGCCACTACCCTCCGCAATAAATTCCTCTGGCTCTGGGCGGCCCATTATCAGACGGTTACAGGCGTCGCTATCAATTTGTTGCCCCCTCCATCTATAAAAGGGAAACCCCAGATACGTTATTCTATAAGCTCTCATTCTTACCTAGAAACTATGCTAAAATTTCCATTCGGGCACTCCATTCTTGTTGAGGCAGAGAACTGACTTGAACGTCGGAGGGTCTTGCCGGAGCAACCCCACCTCCTGTTTAGACTTCTTTTGCAGGTCCTGGCGGCGACCGCGACTCCCTCGACTCCAGCTTCTCCGGCGCAAGCGAATTTTTGCACCAACAGGATTGGCGCTAGAGGGAGGGCTGAACCTTCGTGGTACCCTTGTTCTTGAAGGAGCGCTCAACGGAACCGCCTCTGGTTATCTTTTCGACATCCGCTCCTCCTTCCTCCCACTGGATCCGCACCCAATGTCTTCTCGTGAAACATCCACACGGCGACCCACGGCCCCCGTAGCCATGTCTCAGGCCCCGATCTCATCCCTGGTTTCCCAGGCCCCACATCCTCCGGCAATGGTCGCCGGCATGGAGCGGTCGGGCGATCAGCCTCCGACGGATTTCGCCAACACCATTTCAGGAGGATCCCGGCAAGAAGCAACCGACGCACTGGCCGTACCTCCCAAGCGATAAAAGATCGAGGAGCCCATAACCTTTACTGAAGAAGATGCTCAGGGAGTTCAATTCCCTCACGATGATGCGGTTGTAGTTTCCTTGAATATAGCAAATTACGACGTCCGCCGCATCCTTGTCGATAATAAAAGTTCAGCCGACATTTTGTTCTACGATGCTTTTTCAAGAATGTCCGTCCTTGACAGCCATTTGAGGCCGATTAGCTCACCTCTGGTAGGGTTTACTGGTGACGCTGTTCCTACGGAGGGAATCATAGCTTTGGCTCTGGCTGCGGGTCGATATCCAAGGCAATCCAGGGCTCTGGTGAATTTTTGGTGGTGAAGGCGCCGTCAGCCTACAACGCAATCCTCGACCAACCCAGCCTCAATGCTCTCTGAGCCATCGTATCAACCTACCATTTGAAGTTAAAATTCCCACCAGCCAGGGGATCAGAGAGGTCCGAGGAGACCAAGCCCTGGCCAGATATTGCTATAACATAGCCTTGCAAAGAAGCGATCAGTCCGACCCCTGTCCAGTTGACGAGTTGGATGCCCGCGACGACCTCACTGAAGAGAGGGGCGGCCCAATCGAAGACCTGGTGCTGATCCCTCTGAACGATGGAAACACAAGCACATGGCGATGATCGGCTCTAACCTGGGGGAGGAGGTGCGGACGGTCTCATCGATTTTCTATGAAAGAATGTGGACATTTTCGCTTGGGTTCCAGCAGACATGTCGGGGATTGACGCGAAGTCATGGAGCACCGTTTGACCGTCGATCCAAAGCATCGACCGACGAAAGAGAAAATTCGAGGTCATGCACCAGAGAGACAGAAGGCGATAGCCGAAGAAGTAGACAAACTCGTCAAGGCCGGATTCATTAGGGAAGTCAATTATCCTGATTGGATTTCCACTGTTGTCCTAGTCAAAAAGGCAAACGGCAAGTGGAGGATGTGCATAGACTTCAAAAAGCTGAATAAGGCCTGCCGAAGGACAGCTACCCCCTTCCCAGAATCGATCAACTGGTGGATGCGATCTCTGGCCATGAGCTCCTTACCTTTATGGATGCATTCTCTGGTTATAATCAAATCAGAATGGTGCCGGAAGACAAAGAAAAGACTGCTTTCATTACTAACCGTGGTCTTTACTGTTACAGGGTCATGCCTTTCGGCCTAAAAAATGCAGGCGCAACCTACCAATGGTTGGTAAACAAAATCTTCAAGGAGCAGATCGGCCGCAACATCGAAGTCTACGTGGACGATATGCTCATAAAAAGCAAATCTTCCATGGATCATGTCGCCGATCTCGAGGAGACCTTCGACGCTCTTCGAAAATATGGAATGAAGTTGAACCCACTAATGTGCTTTCGGAGTAGCCTCGGAAAGTTCCTGGGCTTCATGGTATCGGGGCACGGGATTGAAGCCAATCCAAAAAAAATTTATGCCATCCAGGAGATGGCCGCCCCGAAGTCGATAAAGGAGGTTCAGCGCCTTACAGGGAGGGTAGCAGCCCTGAATCGCTTTGTCGCAAGGTCGGTCGAACGGTGCTTACCCTTCTTTCAAATTCTCAAGCAGCCGAAGAGCTTCTGCTAGACCTCTGAGTGCCAACAGGCATTCGAAGAACTGAGGAGCTACCTCGGCTCACCCCCGCTGCTGGCAAGGTCGGAGCCTGGGGAGAAACTATTTTTATACCTGGTGGTCTCTCCCATAGCCCTCACGGCGGTCCTTGTCAAAGAAGAAGCAAAAGTCCAACGGCCAATTTACTACGTCAGTCGCGTGCTAAAAGACGCCGAGACCAGGTATACTAAATTAAAAAAACTGACTTACGCCCTGTTGATTGCAGCTCGGAAGCTCCGACCTTACTTTCAAGGGCACACCATAACACTGTTCACTGATCAACCGATCAAGGCGATTCTACACCGGGCGAATGTCTCCGGGAGAATGGCAAAATGGGCGATCGAGCTCACAGAATTTGACATCAACTATCAACCCAGGCCGACAGTGAAGGCACAGATATTGCGGAGTTCATAGTGGAATGTACTATCCCAGAGGAGGCCAAACCTGAACAAGGCGAAATTGACGACCTGAAACCCGACCGAACTCCCCCAAAGAAAAAGCAGATCCCTCTGATTGCTTTTGGGCCCTCTACGTGGACGGTTCTTCCAACATGTCAGGTGCAGGTGTGGGCCTGATCTTGACCAGTCTGGAGGGAATTGTCGCTGAGTACGCTCTGCGCTTCGAGTTCCCCGCAATGAACAACGGAGCAGAATATGAAGCTCTGATCGCAGGACTGAGGATCGCCAAAGAGCTAGGAATAGATCGGCTCTGGGTCCACAGCGACTCTCAACTGATAGTGGGACAAGTCAACGGAAACTACGAGGTGCGGGAGGACAGCATGGCTAAATATCTTGAAAAGGTGAAAGAGCTCGTCCCCGCTTTCGGCAGCTTTGACATCAGGCAGATTTCGAGGTTGGAAAATACTAGGGCCGACCTTCTCTCCAAGCTGGCAACGTTGGCTCCAGCCGAATTACCCAAAGGTGTTCTCTTTGAAGTACTCAAGTACCCAAGTATGGAAGAATCACGGCCCGTTATGGAAATTGACCACGAGCCCAGCTGGATCGACCCACTGATAACATATCTCAGAGACGGGGTTCTCCCCCAGGATGCGAAAGAAGCTCGGAAGCTCCGAAATCAAGCCTCCCGATACATCCTTTATGAGGGCAAATTGTACAAGAGATCATACTCTTTGCCCCTCTTAAAATGTCTCCGGCCTTCGGAAGCCGACTACGCCTTGTGGGAAGTGCATGAAGGAATCTGCGAGAACCATTTGGGGGCTAGATCTTTATCCCACAAGTTGCTCCGCCAAGGATATTACTGGCCGACTATGCATCATGATTCGATTGAATATGTCAGAAAGTGTGATCGATGCCAGAGATATGCCAACATCCAGAGACAGCCCGCCATCGAGCTCACACCCTTGAGTGTCCCATGGCCTTTTGTGCAGTGGGGGATGGACATCCTCGGCCCCTTTCCCATGGCGTCTGGGCAGAGAAAGTTTCTCCTCGTAGCGATCAACTACTTTACCAAATGGGTTGAAGCCGAACCACTAGCAAAAATCAGAGAAGCAAAAGTGCTAGATTTCATCTGGAAGTCGATCGTGTGCAGGTTCGGTCTGCCTAGGACCCTAATCACTGATAATAGACGGCAATTCGCGGGAGTGAAATTCATCGGATTCTGCGAAGATCTGAACATCTTCCACAACTTCACATTAGTAGCCCATCCTCAGGCGAACGGCGAAGCTGAGGTAACTAACAGAACCCTTCTGCAGGGGATTAAAACAAGGCTCGAAAAGGCAAAGGAAATTTGGGCAGACGAACTTTATCATGTGTTATGGGCGTATCGAACTACTCGGAGGCTGCCCACGGGGGAGACCCCCTTTGCCTTAGCCTTCGGTACGGAGGCCGTCATCCCAATTGAGCTTAAACTTCCATCGGCACGAGTCGTGGCATTCGACGAACATCAAAATTTGCAAGGTCTTAAAGCCAACCTCGACCTGCTGGAAGAAAGGTGGGAGATAGCCCAGGTTCGAATGGCAGCCTACAGACAGAAAGTCGCTCGCTATTACAACTCTCGGGTCAGGAATAAAGGCTTTAGAACAGGAGATCTAGTGCTTCGATGAGCCATCGCCTCGCAACCTCAGGATCGAGGGAAGCTCACCCCAAACTGGGAAGGCCCGTATGAGGTCAAAGAAGTAGTCCGGCTTGGAACTTATTATCTTAAGGAGCTCGGAGGAGCCGACCTCCCGCGGCCATGGAGCTCGGAGAACTTACGGATGTACTACCGATAACTTCATTTTAATTAAAAGTTGTATATCTACATATCTTTGGCACTATCCTACATCTACAGGACAATCCAAATAAATTGTATCAGAAGCAACAGGGGAACGTCATCTCGACAAAGTCGAAGGCCCGGTTCCCTTTAGACCGGATGGGGGGAGAGGCCCTACAATGCCCATATGCGCCCCCACAGCCCTGTTAGGGACAGGAAGAGAACCTCGTCCTAACTTGAGCAAAGTCGAAGGCCCGGTTCCCTTTCGATCGGAGGGGGGAGAGGCCCTACAACGCCCATATGCACCCCCACAGCCCTGTTAGGGACAGGAGGAGAACCTCGCCCTAACTTGAGCAAAGTCAAAGGCCCGGTTCCCTTTAGATCGGATGGGGGGAGAGGCCCTACAATGCCCATATGCGCCCCCACAGCCCTGTTAGGGACAGGAGGAGAACCTCTCCCTAACTTGAGCAAAGTCGAAGGCCCGGTTCCCTTTCGATCGGATGGGGGGAGAGGTCCTGCAATGCCCATATGCGCCCCACAGCCCTGTTAGAGACAGGAGGAGAATCTCATCCTAACTTGAGCAAAGTCGAAGGTCTGGTTCTCTTTAGACCGGATAGGGGGAGGGGCCCAGCGACGCCCTAGTGTGCCCCTACCATCGTATTAGGGACAAGAGACGAACCTCGCCCTAACCAGAGCTGAACCTCATTACGACAGAAATAGGGAAAGAACCTCGCCCCGACATCAATTAAGGTCTGGTCATTCAAGATCAGATGAGAAAAAGGGGGACCTTCCCCAGCGGCCCCTTCGTGATAAAATTCCGTCCGGACTCCTGTGGGAGCCGGATTTCGCCCTCGACCCTGATCATAAGACGGCTCCGTCCGGACTCCTACGAGAACCAGACTCCATCTCTGACCTCAACTGAAGGTGAGCTCCGTCCGGGCCCTTACGGGAGCCGGACTCCTCCTCCAACTTCGGCTGTAGGGAAACTTCATCCGGACTCCTACGGGAGTCGAGCTTCATCCTCAACTTCGAATGCTGGTAAGCTCCGCCCGGACTCCCACGGAGTTGAATTTTGCCTGACTTCAATTACAGGTAGACCCCGTTCGGACTCCCACGGGAGCCAGACCTCGCCTCGACTTCACCTGCGGGAGCCAAACCCCCGCAGCCCCACCAAAAAAAAAAAAAAAGAGAAGAAGAGAGAGAGGAGAAGGGAATACAACAATAACAACGGTAAAGAAAAAAGTTCGGCAGACAGCGATTCGACGCAAAGCACAGACGAGGTAACAAAATCACCTTCTCATTTTTCGACTAACAAGATGTACGTTACAAGACCCGGAGAGCCAGAAAAGAATACATTATTACAAGGCTCAAGAACACGGCTTGGAAGGGATACACCGGAGGCCACTTTAAGCTGCAAACTTCTCTTCCCATTTCTGTCCTTCCCAGCCGCATTTTCCAGTGCGTGTGACAAGCCTATCGGCTCTTGCCCCTGCCTTGTTCCGCTCCACCTCCGAAATCCCAACCTTAGGGGGAAAAGGATGGGATAGATTTCAGGGGGCAGTAAGGGTAACGGCAGCGGCGACGATGACCTGTTTCAAGAAGAATCAGAGTTACCCCGGAGGCAGCAATGGCACCGGAGATATGCATCATCACCGAATGCTCCATGACAACCACCGTCCTAAGTGTTCCGCAAGGTCGGCATGCACTACTTCCACCATCCCCGTAACAAGTTTTACTGCCCCACCGTCGGCACCGACCGCTTCTGGTCCCTCGGCCCCGACGACATCAAGGATCCCGCCACAGCTTGTGACGACAGCTCTGCCCTCTTGACCGGCGTCGCTCCGTCCTGCTACTCCAAAATTCTCAGGCAGAACGCCTTCACCGGTTGTCCCCGTTATTAAACCCCTGTTGTTGAAGGAATTCTTCCTCGAGCCCCCTTTGAAGCGACGGAAACCCGCAGCGGTAGCTCGACAACCAGAGAACTCGCAGGCTGTTGTTCTCCTCCTTGCGCTCTTCCAAGTCCGTGGCATCCTCTTGAGGTTGGCCTCCGGGGCGGAGGCCCTGGCGGGGGAACCCCTTAGAGAGATATCGGGGGGGGGGCTGGAGACAGCAGAGAAACAGCAAAGACCAGCGTGGAGGATGCTCGGAGTTGGAAGGGGCACCGATGGAGTGGCTGAGTGGCTAAGCTCTCAGGCGAAAGAAAGATGTCATCCTTTAGGCGAAGTAAAGCCCCTGGAGGAAGGGTGGGGGGTTTAAATAGGCAACGGAGCCTGGCGCAATTATGGTGGCAGGTGCCCCTAGGCCAACCAATGCCCACCGCGTGTCCCACTCGCTGCGACCTGGAGTTGATCGTTCGCAAACTTTCATGGCACGATGCTTGGGATCACGTCCCGATGGGAGTTCCGAAAAGGCTCTTCGGGTCACCCTAATCAAAAAAAGGCTCCAGCATGTGCGCATTAAATGCCAGCACATCTGAGGACGGTCGCGCACGGATGTCAAGAGGAGCTCTTCGGTTGCGACGACCTTTCTGTACTTCCTTCATTCGAAATTTGCACTCAGAAGTAGGGGGACTGGTGTTGGATATAAAATACCCTCAGTCGAAGTTTCCGACGGGATTAACCCTCGCGAGTCTCCAACCGCTGGTAAGCTCCGCCCGGACTCCTACGGGAGCTGGGCTCCGTCACCAACTTCAACCACTGGTAAGCTCCACCCGGACTCCTACGGGAGCCGGGCTCCGTCACCAACTTCAACCGTTGGTAAGCTCCGCCCGGACTCCTACGGGAGTCGGACTCCGCCCACGACTTCAACTGCAAGTAGACTCCGTCCGGGCTCCTACGGGAATCGGGCTCCGTCCTCAACTTCAACTGTGGATAAGCCTTGTCCAGACTCCTACAGGGGCCGGACTTCATCTTTGATTTTAATTACTGGAAGACTCCGCCCGGATTCCTACGAGAGTCGGGCTCCGTCCTTGACTTCAACTGCAGGAAGACTCTGCCCGGATTCCTACGGGAGTCGGGCTCCGTCCTCGACTCCAACGGCTGCAGACAGACTTCGTTCGGACTCCTACGGGAGTCGGACTCCACCCATGACTTCAACTGCAAGTAGACTCCGTCCGGACTCCTACGGGAAGCGGGCTCCATCCTCAACTTCGACTGTGGGTAAGCCTTGTCCGGACTCCTACGGGGGCCGGACTTCACCTTTGATTTTAATTGCAGGAAGACTCCGCCCGGATTTCTACGGGAGCCGGGCTCCGTCCTCGACTTCAACTGCGGGAAGACTCTGCCCGAATTCCTACGGGAGCCAGACTCCATCCTCGACTCCAACGGCTGCAGACAGACTTCGTCCAGACTCCTATGGGAGCCAGACTCCGCCCACGACTTCAACTGCAAGTAGACTCCGTCCGGACTCCTACAGGAACCGGGCTCCGTCCTCAACTTCAACTGCGGGTAAGCCTTGTCCGGACTCCTACGGGGGCCGGACTTCACCTTTGATTTTAATTATAGGAAGACTCCGCCCGGATTCCTACGGGAGCTGGGCTCCATCCTCGACTTCAACTGCGGGAAGACTCCGCCCAGATTTCTACGGTAGTCGGGCTCCATCCTCGACTCCAACGGCTGCAGACAGACTTCGTCCGGACTCCTACGAGAGCTGGACTTCGCCCACGACCCCAACTGCAAGTAGACTTCATCCGGACTCCTACGAAAGCCAGACTCTATCTTCTATTCCGACTGCGGGAAGACCTCGCCCATACTTCTACGGGTACCGGACCTTGCTACCAACTCCAAGCGAACTTCGGTCGACAGGTCTGGACCCCTTGGCAGGCCACAGTAACAGACAACACTGCTCCATTCCCTGCGACGGGCCCTACGCAGCTCCATTACTCCCTGGCAGGCCGTATTAACGGCCATGATTCTGATCCACCCCCTGCGGTGGATCCTGTGTGATTCCACCACTCCCTGACGAGTCACGACAGCAGACGCCGCTCCACTCCCCGTAACTGATTCCACGTGGCGAGCCACGGTAATAGCCATGATTCTACGCCACTTCCCTCCGCAATAAATTCCTCCTGGCTCAAGGCGGCCCACTATCAGACGGTTACAGGCGTCGCTATCAATTTGTTGCCCCCTCCGTCTATAAAAGGGGAACCCCAGATATGTTATTCTATAAGCTCTCGTTCTTACCTAGAAATTCTGCTAAAATTTCCGTTCGAGCACTCCATTCTTGTTGAGGCAGAGAACTGACTTGAGCATCGGAGGGTCTTGCCGGAGCAACCCCACCTCCGGTTTAGACTTCTTTTGCAGGTCCCGGTGACGACCGTGACTTCCTCGACTCCAGCTTCTCCGGCGCAAGCGGATTTTTGCACCAATAGACTCTTAACTTCCTTTCTTTTTCTTCTCATATTCCATGCTATTTCTTAATGGATGCACCATCAGATGGCATCTTAGAATGTGGATGTAGAAAGGAGAGTCCTTCTACTTGTGAAACATCTCTTATTCCATGCCAAATTATTATCTTCATATGGGAATTTTTAATGCCAAGTGTTGGCGTCTCTTAGAAATGAATGGTGCCTCTTCTTATCCTATAAATAAGGAGGCGCTACATTAGGTTCCACGTCCCATATCTAGCTGAGTTTAGGCATGAGAATGAGAGTTAAAAGATAAGAAAAAGTCTAAAAAAATACAAAAAAAAAGAGGGAGAGAAAAATAAAAAGGAAGGGAAGAGAAATTGAAAAGCATGTGATGCTTGTTCTAAAATTAGAATGTTCAAGTGTTGAACATCAAATTTGATTTTTGTGGTGTGTTATTGTAAGAAAAAGTTTCTATAGTGGTCCTAGTGGAGGTTTTGAAGGCATACAAGTGGTGCTGTAATCCATTCTTGCGAAGAACAATCAGTAGTGGACTTGCGAAGAAGGTTGTAGTACTACGTTGAATTGGAAAGGACCCTGATCAGTTCTGTGTGGATCACTGTTGGAGGACTTCTATTTTAGAGTCTTGTGGAGATCTCATGATTACCAGATCATCATCTTTATATGGGTACATGACTTCTAATCTCTTCTTATTATACATGCTTATGTTGTTTGATTGTAATCATCAAGGTGTTCCTAGGATTTTGTGTTTCGATAGTCTAGTTTAATTGTTAAACTTATTTTCAATAGTTGAATGCATATAAAATTTTTTAAAATTTATATTCTACTACATCATCCCCCCCAACACTCATCATGATCTGTCGTGACATAGAATCTAAATAGTCACCAATCCTCCTAGACTGGTGTGTGGCCTCCCACAACTACAGCTCGTCTGGTGGACGATCTAGCTATCGTGTCTACAATAAATAAATAATAAAATTAAATTAATTAAAATATACATATAAGAGTTTTTACAGTTCTAGTGAAGAGTTTTGGTATAGATTTTTTACTAGTTTGTCGTCCACAACATGTGTGCTGATCGAGCCACCCGTGTGTCTGATCAGATCCTGCTAGATGGCATTGTTCTGCTGGACCCTCTGCTATCTATCGGAGTACTCCTTGCTGCTTCACTACTCACAGAGGGCCTGCCATATGTCCGCCCACATCTAGTGATCCATGAAGGATCTCCAGTCTGATGGTGACTGAAAATCGATGTGCTGGATGGCAGACTGTCTGAGGTTGTAGAGACCATCTCGAAACCTCCGTGTGGCCACCTCTTCGAAGGTCCAATGGCCAACTTTCTCATTCTGAGATGTCTCAAATCGATAGTACTCCTGCAAGATAGAAGCAAGCATGTATTAATATGTAATGAAATACCAACATACCAAAAATTAAAAATTAAGCTAGTTTTGACTTACCAGAAATATCTCTTAGGCTGCATCATGAGCTCCCGATGGCCAACTCAAGAACTCGTTCACTGATCCCAGCATCAATTGGCATATGATCTCGGTAACGACATTGTTGAGAAATGTATCCGATTGTGCTAATTATAAATGTATATGAATTGATCAATAATAAAAGTTATTTGATCTTTTTCATCACAAGGTTATATCTTTTAACAAACTCTTATATTGTGATGAAGTCCTTAAAACTACTTTGATTAATAAAAGAGGATTTATCATGTAGTCCTTAAATTGATTTGTGACCAAACGATATGCTATTACTAGGACGATAGCGATATCAAGTATAGATAATTGTGTGCCATATGCGTTGGTTGTCTTCATAATCAAATGGTGTGGAGATACTGATATGACATTCAGATGAGATGTAGGAGTACATCGTCACGAAACGTGACCAACTGCGGAGCACTCTACTGTCAAAGGTAGCTCGCTAAGGGTATGGGTATAAGTGTTCCTCTGATTTGAGATCACCATGGTGACTTACAAGCAACTCACTGTACTTTGATATCGGACTAACTGAGTTTCTAATTTAGTAACGAAAGATTTTTCAGTGCAGTCAAGTATTCATCAAGTCGGTACGTGAGTCAAGATGGGACTAACCCCTCCGAATTAGTAGGAGTTAATATATCAATGTATTTCAATTTAGTAAAATCTGAGCTCGGATAATCTATGAGATGGATTTAAAAAAGATTGAAATATAATATAGATGACTTATATAGGATGACATTTAAATTCTATGTCATCCTCGAGCATTAGGATCAAAGGGATAAATTATACGATAACCATACACCAATAGGTTCTTGAATGTTGCTTCATCTTCATTCGACCTATCCAGACATCGGGTCATCATTGCTAGATGGTTACATCGATTGGTTCAGAAAGTTATTCCTGTACTACCAGCTTAGGTTTGAACCTATAGGGTTACACTCAAAAGAAATTTCTGATTGATCATGTGGCTGATCAATGATTGAGAATCGTTCAAGGGCTTAATTGTCAATTTGATTGATGGTTAACCTTATACAAAAGTTATAATAAATTAATTTATTAAATATTAATAAATTAATAAAAAATTAATTAATAATTAGATTACTGATTAACTCAATTTGATTGAGTGAAGAAGATTAAATAAAATCTAATTGAATTAGATTCAATTAGATTTGACCCGATTAGATTATGAGATAACCTAATCGCTAAGGGAGAATTATCTCTGATTTGATCAGGATATTAATTCAATCAATTCTTAATTTGATTAAAATTTTATTAAAAATTTATGAACCTAATTAGATTAGATTTCATATATTTTATTTGGGCTAAATCAGATGTGATTTGGTTTGGATTCAAATAAGAAAACAAGAGTCCATATAGGCTTGGATTCTCTTTCTCCCCATGCACCTCCAATTTTGATGCCACTCTTCATCATGCCAAAAGAGTTTTTGCATGAACTTTTCTCCATGCTAAGAAACCCTCTCACCCTCCTTTCTTACATCCAAGTATGGGTAATATCTGATTTTTATGGAAGGTTCAAATATGACTTGAAATTGGTAACCTTATATAGATAATGTTTGACATTATCTATAAGTCCACATGTCACACCCTTTATCCTCTTGATTTTGTGCAACAAATAAAGAGATATGGGGCATGAGAAATCAGAAAGGAATCAATTTTACCATGAAAAATATTTGGGAGCATCCCATATTTCTTTTGGGCGTGAATTGATAAGAAGGGTGACACATCTTGATAAGAGTCCAAGATCCTTAGGACTCTTCACCCCACCTCTTACATGCCAAAATAAAAGGTCTTTATTTTTTGTTTTGTGTATGTAATAGAGAAAAAAAAATAGCTCTTCACGGTGAGGGTCTTGGGGCATGAGTTTATGGTGTGAAAAAGGGAGAGAAGAGTTCTCTTCTCTTGGGTGAGCGCAAGATCAAAAACCTAAGGTTTAGTCCTTAGGATTTGGGAAGAGAAAAAAATATGAGAGAAAATTATTTCTTCTTCTTTCTTCTTCCACATCCTCATCTCCTCTAGATGATTATCTTCAACCTCTAGAAAGATTTTAGAGATTTGAAGAAGAGATCCAGATCAGTCAAGAAGAATATCTTCGCACGAGCTAGCACTTCTGAGAAGATCAATCAGATCGAAGCTTCGAGTGGACTTTTCATAGAGGCTGGACACATGTGCGACTGCAAGCAACCAACAAGGACTCTCTCTACTATGTCTCTTAGTAGTGGTGATCATTGATCCATCCTCAGGTATCGAGTTCTGAACTCAGATTAGAAGTAGATGTGATCTACTGTTCACATGCATGCATGCTGATTTTATCTTCAGTATTTTTTAGATTTTATATGCAACATATCATGTCATAGGTCCTAGAGTAGGTTGATTTGATGATTAGATCATATGCATGTTAGATTAATTTGATTAATCTAATAATCTTTCACTATAATTTATTCGAAAAAATTTTGAAATACATGCATGAAATCACCTACGTTTACTAGCAGACATGAGATGTAGAAGGCTCTCTAAATATGCTACAAAATTGATTTCAAATAATAAATATTAAACTCTAAAAATACTAAATTTTAAACATATTAATTGAGCATATAGTACTTATGAGCGACTCTGGATATATATGATCTTTCTATCCTCTGATCGAGCTAGAGGTGCTATGAGATAGGTGGGTCCTCAACCATGATGCTGTGTCTGAGAGCCAATGGTTGCTACTGCATATGACTATGGGGTTACTGGTGACCCCTATCCTCCGAACTTGAGCACAAAATATCTAATACAATGAATATTATATTAGTTAACAAATGATAAAATAATATAAATAAAAATATATAAATTAAGTATTAGAGCTTACCGCTCAATGAGAGAGGTGTAGAACTACGTGAGCTGGCCGTGAAAGGAATGTGCCCTATAAGCCAATCAAAATTTATATTTGGATGGATTTTCTTTATAATCTTTCAGACTCATATAATTGACATTTAATAAAAGATATTTTTTATCATATACTGCATCTTACTTTAGTAATGATTATGATGAACTTCATAAATTAGGATAATAGTTTTAGGGTTATGATGAGATCATATCTATAAGATCTAAAATTTTAAAAATTTTGATTTAGAATATTTCTAGTCATAGAAGCATTGAGTAGGGGATCAATATTTTGGATAGACTAGCACTTCCTATGTATGCTCGATGAAGAGGATGATTGATCTCATAAGTCACTTGTGTGAGATACTAATACAAAAAAGTGGATGCTCATTAGAGAATGAGTTTACTGAATTGATCCAACTTAAGAAACATCTTATAAAATTTACTTATCCATCCGAAGATATTTTTTTATAGTGAGAGTTGTGCATGTAATCCTTTGACCTGAGACTACCATAGAATCTTATATACATGAATCCATATTTTTGGTTCATACTCATTCATGACTTAGTCATATATGGGGTGTTTTAGATATGGTGGAATGTGTATGGAGGTTGTGAGTAGGTCAACGTGAAATCGATCACTCATGGTAAGAGAAGATCGCATCTTACTTGCTCTGATCGATTGATGATTCAAGAAGTCTTTGATCAAAGAAAAATAAAAATCAAAAAAAATTCTAATATTTCATTAATTGAATCATCATTAAAGATTAAGAGAGATATGAATATGATATTAGATTTGACATCATTCCATATCCAGAGTCATAATCGGGGTGCAGGGAGATCGCAGGATCGAATTGCATTATAACTTTTCACTGAAAGATATTTTTGATATTTTTATCAAAATTTTATATCTTTCTAGTAGGTATGATACATTGCTAGACATCAATCTTATCTTGTAGGTTTGATCAAATTAAAGAGTTTAATTCGATCACCAATTAGAAAGAGTTCTAATTGCTGAAATCAGATTAGCTCAATTGGATCTAGATTGGTTAGATTAAATTTTAATCAAATCAGATCGACTTACACTCGGATCTATTTCTAGCTAGATATGAAACTCAATGGGTCACACACAAAGAGAATTGATCAGAGGTCTAATTGGATTAGATCATATTTGCAAAATAGACATGCTAGCACATGTTGCAAAAACTAGCTCCCAGCTTCGAATCAGATTCGAAATTGATTTCAGATTGGGCTAATTAAAGATAAATTAATTTAAATCAATTTTGGATTTGAGTTGGATCAGTCCTTGATGCATGTATCAAAAATTTGAAGTCAAGAAACTAGGTCCTCTTACATCAAGAATTTTTCTTGCACGTGGGTGCAGTCTTTATATGCAGAAATAGGTTTCGCGTCCCATGAGATGGGATACCCCTTCCTTAAGCTTATCCAATGTTTCATGATGAAATTTTTTTCTTGATGATTCATGAGTTAATTTTGAGCATAAGAAATCCTTCTGAGGTTAAAACACCTTTTGGTTTAATCATGAAAATTAGTTGAATGCCTAACCAAGAGTCCAACTTGTGAAGGACTCTAATCTATGTGTCACACCTCATCTTATTTTCAAATTTTTTTCATGCCATCAGTAAGTTAGCACCTTAATTTTGGGCCATTGGATGGATAAAAGTCACTGATGAGTGGTGGACAAAAATTATGCTAAGGGAAGCTGTGTGACGCATTAGAGAAATATCGAGAAAAATATTTCGAAGAGTCCTTCTGTGTGAAGCATCTCTTAGATTTTTTTTCAATGATTGCATGTGTCAAAACCTTTCAGATAGGTATGAGAATTCATTAGGAGTTGTGAGATTTTCTGATGGATGTGAGATGGCGCATGGAGGGGGTGCGAATCATTTTCGAAGGCACCCTATCGCTAACTATTTAAAGGGGGTTGCATCGGAGATTTGTTTCATTCAAATTTCTAATTTCTTCTCTTCTTTCTTACATACTCTCTCTGTTGTCCAATTAGTCTCTTCCTTCTCTTATGAGGATAAGTTCAAAAATAGTAAGAACAAGTCTGATTTTAGGACAAGAGCCTAGAAGAGAATTAAGAAAAATAAGGAGAGAAGAAAGGTAAGGATAGGAAGGCTAGGAGAAGAGGAAGAAAGTCTTGAGGTTTTGCTGTCCGAAAAAATTTTTAAAGTGAGAATTTTGAAGGAAAAATTATTTCAAAGAGTTGGTGTCCTTGTCATAGCCCTGTGTGGATCACCGTTGGAGGGCAAACACTTGGGTGCCTGGTGGAGGTTATGTCGAAATTTGGATTAAGCACTGCAGGTATTCTTTTATAGCTTGAATTTAATTTTAAATATATATTATATATGATTATTAATCATCAAAGAGATGCTGATTTATGAATTTAATATTTAAAATTTTATAATTTAAATTTTGAAGCATGTCTACCCTGAAACCCTACAGTGGTACCAGAGATGGCCTTGTTTAGCTCAATCATATATACATAATGTTTATGTGATGCATATTATGATTCATGCTATAAAATTATTTATATCATTAATTATGCTTTCATATGATGATATGAAATGATGCATATATGATTCACCACTTCATCATCCTGACATAAGGTTGTCTTAGCTTAATGGGGTTATGCTGCAAGGTTGTCCTAGGATGATGAAAGTCTATATGTTACACTTGCACACATAGAATATTTTAATACTAATATATAAATTAATATTATATAGTTAGAATATGCATGAGACCAAATAAAAGCCCTTATTAAAAATTATATCAAGTTGTAGTTATATGCAACTAGGGGTTAACCAATTCTTGATCAATTGATCAATTAGTGTCTAAAAAGTGCTATAGATGGTTCTTTAATTGGTTCCATTGTCTAACTTGACCAATTTATTAATATCTAAGAAAAGTAATGGGGGGATCCTCACCTTACTTATCTAGCCAATTTGATTAAGCGATCTTAATATTGAAAAATCCTAATGTTGAAACACTACTAGGGCCTTCCTTCATGCTAGGTTAATGTTACATCATGAACTATGGCTAGTTTGTTGTGTTACCATAAGACTTGTCACAAAGATTGATATAACATAATCCTGATGCATAGATGATGCTTACGGTAATTTTGGATGTACTGCTTTATTATGTTAATACAAGTGCAGTTATATTTGAATTTAATTGTATTGAAATGAAGGGCCTTACTTAACTAAAATATTATAGCTTGTTATGTTAACGCAAGGTTAATAATATTTTAGAGGCTAAGATATGATATTGAAAATTATATGAGATGCAATTGGAAAGAATTTTCTACCTATGAACTCATAAGGGTTTGTTGTGTTAACACAAGATCATTATGAGAAATTAAGGTCTCAATCCTGTTAAAATAAATATATAACATATCTCATTCATCATAGTAGAGGATTATGATGTTCGATAAAATAGTGGGAGGCACAATTAAATCTAAAGATCTTATTTAATTGTGTGAGTCAACATGAGTTATTTTCTTATGTAATTTTCTTTATTCATTGTAGATTAAATTCTATAAATGGCATCTTCACTATCATTGTGAGAAATTCTAGATTCCAACAAGTTGACCGGTCCCAATTATGTGAACTGATTAGAAATTTAAAAATTATACTCACTCAGGAGTAGCTCTCCTATATTCTTGATGTCTCTGAATCATAAGAGGTTGGGGATGATGCCACAGAGGAGAAGTATCCACATACAGGATGTGGAAGAATGATAGTTTGACTGTCAAGTGCATCATACTGGCCTCTATGAGTAATAAATTGCAGAGATAGCATTAGAACATGAATACTAAAACATACTCCTCAATCTTAAAGAGTTGTATGGAGAACAGAGTAGAACTGCTAGGTTTGAGATATCTAAGCAGTTATTCTGTGCTAGAATGACTGAGGGATCATCCGTACAAGATCATATCCTGAAGGTCATTGACCTGATCACCAGATTGGGTCAATTGAGTTATGTGATGGATGGAGAATTAAATTAGGATTTGATCCTACAATCTCTCTCCAAATCATTCGCTCAGTTTATCGTGAATTATCATATGAACAAACTGAATACCTCCTTGTCTGAGTTGTTAAACATGCTTAAAACAGCTGAGAGTGACATTAAGAAAGAAAAGACTCCACTTCTTCTTGTGGGTAAAATCTCTAAGAAGAAGTCAGATTTTAAGAGTTCAAAGAAAGCTCTAAACTCTAAGGGTGACAAGATGAAGAAGATGGAGAAGAAAATCTTCAGACAGGGTACCTGCTTTCACTGTGGTAAGGTAGGATACTGGAAAAAGAATTACAAATGATATCTTGCAACTGTAAAGATTGGTGCAAACGATGCACCAAAAGATATATATGAGATAGATACAATTTTGTCATTAAGTTCTTCTAATTCAGACTCTTGGGTATTGGATACCACTGTGGTTCTCATATCTGCAAGTCATTGCAGAGGCTGCGAATATTAGAGTATTGAAGAAGGATGATTTCAAGCTCTATGGTGCTAGAGGAGAGTCCATCTAAGTAAAGACTGTAGGGACATAAATATTGAAGTTACTTTCTGAAAAGATCTTAGAGATAGAAAACTGTTATTATATGCTTAAGATCATTAGAAACATTATTTCTATACTATTTCTATTACAACGAGATTATGAAATAAATGGAAAGAGTAATAGTTGTTCAATTTTTTTTTCTAATGAAATTTTTTATCATGACGTTATTAATAATAATCTTCTAATTCTATCTAATGACAATATTTGTCATATTGATGAAAGTAAAAAATGAAAGAAAGAAGAGATGAATAATACTTTACTTTGGCATTGTCACTTGGTCATATAAGTAAGACAAAGATTAACAAGTTATACAAAGAAGAGTTCTTTGATCCCTATGATTGTGAATCATTAGATACTTGTAAATCTTGTCTTATGAAAAAAATGACTAAGATCTATTTAGTGGAATGAAGAAAGGACAAGTGAGTTATTAGGACTTGTATATACTAATGTATGTGGTTCAATAACAACAGAAGTCAGAGGAGGATACTCTTATTTTATAATATTCATTGATGATTTATCTAGGTTTGGATATATGTATTTTATGAAATATAAATCCGAGGCCTTTGATAAATTTAAAAAGTATCAAAGTATGGTCGAGAAACAAACTGAAAAAAGTATTAAAATCTTTCAATCTGATTAAGGAGAAGAATACTTATCCAATGAGTTTCTAGATCATCTTAAAGAAAATAGAATTCTCTCAAAATGGACCCCTCCCTATACACCACAGCTAAATGGTGTAGTGAAAAGAAAGAAGTGTACTTTATTAGATATGGTGCAGTCTATGATGTGCCTTACAGACTTGCCTATTTCTTTCTAAGGATATGCTCTAGAAACTACTGTCTATATCCTGAATAGAGTATCTTCAAAATTTGTGTCAAACACTCCATATGAGATATGGAGAGAAAAGAAGTCTAATCTTAAGTATCTTAAGATATGGTGCTGTTTCGCTTATGTTAAAAGAAATTTTGGACATAAGTTAAGTACTAGGGTAGATAAATGCTTATTTGTAGATTATTATAAAGAGAGTATAGGATATCTCTTTTACCATCTTACTGAATAAAAAGTGTTTGTCAGTAAATATGCCACTTTTATGGAAAAAAATTATCCTAAAAAGAAGCAGTGGGAAGAAAATTGAACTTGGAGAAGTTTAAGACCTACAAATACAAGCACAAGATGATCCTCAACTAGAAATATCATTAATGAAGTAAAACCACAAAATACATTTTCTTTTCGAAGGTCAGATAGAGTGCGGAATGCACCTATAAGGTATGGATTCGTTATTGAGAATAATGAAGCCCACATCATTGAGAATGATGAATCTTTGACCTATATGGAAGCCATCATGAGTAGAAACTCAGACAAATGGCTAGAGGCTATGAAATCTGAAATAGATTCCATGTACTCCAATCAAGTGTGGACTTTGGTTGATGCACCAAAGGGTGTGACCCCTATTGGATGCAAATGGATCTATAAGAAAAAGATTAGAGCAGATGGCCAAGTTGAAACCTATAAAGTCAGATTGGTGGCTAAAGATTTCAAATAAAAATAGGGTATAGATTATGATGAAATATTTTCACTTATTTTCATGCTCAAATCTATACGGATTATGCTTGCAATAGCAGCATACCATTATTATGAGATTTGACAAATAGATGTGAAAATCACCTTCATTAATGGTTATCTTAAGGAAGAAGTTTACATATTTTAGCCAGAAGGATTTATTTCAAAAGGAGAACAAATCAGGTATGCAAGTTTAAAAAATCTATTTATAGATTAAAGCAAGTCTCGAGGAGTTGGAACATCTGCTTTGATGTTACAGTCAAAGAGTTTGGCTTTATCAAAAATATGGATAAACCTTATGTATACAAGAAGACTAGTGGGAGTGCCATTGTCTTCTTAGTTTTATATGTGGATGACATACTTCTTATTGGGAATGATATCTCAATGTTACAATCGATCAAGACATGACTATCAAGTAAGTTTTTCATGAAGGATTTGAGCAAAGCATTCTATATACTAGGTATAAAGATCTATAGGGATAGATCTAAGAGGATGTTAGGCTTGTCTCAATCCAGGTACATAGATTTAATGCTAAAAAGGTTTAGCATGGATGGGAGTAAAAGAGGTTACTTATCTATGAGTTAAGGCATACATCTCTCTAAAAGGATGTCTCCTAAAATATCAGAAGAGATAAATAGAATGAGCTTTATTCCCTATACTTTGGTAGTAGGGTCGATCATGTATGCTATGCTATATACCAAGTCTGATATTATCTATGCCTTAGACATAGTTAGTAGATTTCAGGTTGATCTAGGAGAGGATCATTGAAAAGCAGTGAAAAATATTCTTAAGTACTTGAGAAGGACTAAAGATATTTTTCTGATATATGGAGGATCTGATCTAAAACTAGAAGATTATTCTGACTCTAATTTTAATCAGACTCTGATGATAGCAAATCCACTTTAGAATATGTCTTTACTCTTAATGGTGAAGCTGTTAGTTGAAAAAATTTTAAGTAGCAGACTGTAGCTGACTCAATCACTGAGGTAGAGTACATAACTACAAGTGAAGCCACCAAGGAAGCTGTCTGGATGAAAAAGTTCATCATTGAATTGGATGTCATTCTTGAGATTGAGAATCCAGTATCATTTACTGTGATAATACTAGAGCAGTTGCTCAAGCAAAGGAACCAAGATCTCATCATAATCCAAGCACATTCTAAGATGCTTCCATCTCGTTCGTAAAATAATCGAAAGATAAGATGTTGTCATTGAACGAGTAGAAACAAAGAACAATATAGCAAATCCATTCACTAAGACTCTACCACAGCAGCAGTTCGATCATCACCTCGATTGTATGGGGATAAAATATAAAGGTGATTGACTTTAGTGTAAGTGGAAGATTGAAAGGAATGTATCCTACAAGTCAATCAAAATTTATATTTTGATGGATTTTCTTTGTAATCTTCCAGACTCATGTAATTGATATTTTATAAATAAAAGATATTTTTTATTATATGCTGCATCTTACTTTAGTAATAATTATGATGAACTCCATAAATCAAGATAATAGTTTTAGGGTTATGATGAGATCATATCTATAAGACTTAAAATCTTAAAAATTTTAATTTAAAATATTCCTAGTCATAGGAGCATTGAGTAAGAGATCAATGTTCCGGATAGACTAGCACTTTCTATGTATGCTCGATAAAAAGGATGGTTGATCTCACAAGCCACTTGTGTGAGACACTAATATAAGAAAGTGGGTACTCATTAGAGAATGAGTTCACTAAATTGATCCGACTTAAAAAATATCTTATAAAATTTATTTATCCATTAAAAGATATTTTCTTATAGTGGAAGTTGTGCATGTAATCTTTTGACCTGAGACTACCATAGAATCTTATATACATGAATCCATATTTTTGGTTCATACTCATTCATAACTTAGTCATGTATGAGGTATTCTGAAAATAGTAGAATGTGTATAGAGGTTGTGAGTAGGTCAACATGAAATCGATCACTCCTGATAAGAGGAGATTGCATCTTACTTGCTCTGATCGATTGATGATTCAGGAAGCCTTTGATTAAAATAAAATAAAAATTAAAAAAATTTCTAATATTTCATTAATCAAATCATTATTAAAGACTAAAAGAGATATGAATATGATATTGGATTTGACATCATTTCATATTCAGAGTCATATTCGGGGTGCAAGGAGATCGCATGATCGAATTGCACGATAACTTTCTACTGAAAGATATTTTTGATATTGTTGGTGCAAAAATCCATCGACGTCGGAGAAGCCGGAGTCGAGGGAGTCGTGGTCACCATCGGGACCTGCAAAGGAAGTCTAAACCGGAGTTGGGGGTGCTCCGGCAAGACCCTCCGATGCTCAAGTCAGTTCTCTGCCTCAACAAGAATGGAGTGCTCGAACGAAAATTTTAGTAGAATTTTGAGATAGAAATTAGAGCTTAGAGAATAATGTATCTGGGGTCCCCTTTTTATAGGTGGAGGGTGCAACAGACTGATAGCGACGTTTGTAACTGTCTGGTAGTGGGCCACTCGGGGCCAGGAGGAGTTTGTTGTGAAGAGTGGTGGAGTGGAGTCGTGGCTATCACCGTGGCCTGCCATGTGGAGCCTGTTGCAAGGAGTGGAGCAGTGTTGTTGTCGTGACTTGCCAGAGAGTGGTGGAGCCATACGAAATCCATCGCAGGAAGTGGAGCAAGTCGTGGCCATTACTATGGTCTGCCAGGAAGTGGTGAAGCTGCGCTGAATCCGTCGCAGGGAGTGGAGCAGAGTCGTGGCCATTACTATGGCCTACTGGGGAGTCCAGGCCTGTCGGCGAAGCTCGATTGAGGTGTATGGCGGGGAGAGGCAGCTATCCATCTGAGAGGAGCTCGGATGTTACTGGCGAGCCTTCTACCGTTGGGTGCCTTGGGCATTAATACTACAGGCGAGGGCCATTTGCTGTAGGAGCTCGGCCAGAGGCTTTTCGTAGATGAAGTTCGGTTTCACGCAGAATTCGACAAAGGATCGACCGGCAGCGGATGTCAGATGGCACTGGAGAGGTTCATCCGCTGGAGGGGTCCAGCTGGTGGAGTCTGTGTGCCGTAGGAGTTCATCTGGAATCTATCCGCTACAGGAGTTCGGTTGGAGTCTGATCTCTGTACAAGCCTGGATGGGGATCATTTGTCAAGGGAACTCGGCCAAAGCCTGCCTGCAATGGAAATCCGGAAGGAATTCATCCACAATGGGAGCTCGGGTGAAGGCTTACAGTGAAAATCTGGCACGGATCGCTCGTAGTAGAAATTTGAAGTAGACCGCTTGTAGCAGAAGCTCGGAGTAGATCGCTTGCGGTAGAAGTTCAGAGTCCGGCCTTTGTAGGAGTTCGAATGAGGTCTACCTGCAATAGGAGTTTAAGGTGGAAGTCCGGCTCCCGTAGGAGCCCGGATGAAGATACTTGTAGTCGGGGTTCGGGAAAGAAGTCCGACTCCCGTAGGAGCTCAGATGAAGGCGACCTTCAGCCAGAGTTCGAGGAAGAAGTCCGACTCCCGTAGGAGTCCGGATGAAGACTACCCGCAGTCAGAGTTCGGAGAAGAAGTCGGCTCCCGTAGGAGTTCGGATGAAGGTTACCTGCAGCTAAGTTCAGGGAAGAAGTTCGGCTCCCGTAGGAGTCCGGATGAAGTCTAGAAGGTGGTCGACCACTGTAGAAACTTGGGTGGAGTCCGTCCGTCATGGAGAATCCGGTCGATGCTAGTGGGAGTTTATCCGTCGACAGAACTTAGGAATGTTGCAGAGGCTCGACCGCCGGAGAGGTTCAAAAGATGTCACCGAAGGTCGGACGTTGGTAGAATCTCTGGAGGGTCACTCCTGACACGAACTTCGGCTGGAGGGTATTTTATACCCAACACCAGTCCCCCTACTTTCGAGTTCGAGTTTCGAATGAAGGAAGTACAAAAAAATTTTCACAGCTAAAGTTGTCCCCTTGAATCCTGCGCATGACCGTCCTCGAAAATTCTGGCATTTAATGCACGCGTGCTGGAGTCTTTTTAAATCGGGCTAATCCGAAGAGTCCTTTCGAAATTTCTGCTGAAGGTTGTCCCAGGTACGGTGTAGTAATGGCTTTGTCAGCTGTCAGTCGCTTTTAGCCGCCTGCTGTGGTGAGTGGGACATGTGGGAGCATGGATCGGCCTGGGGAGATCCGCGATCATTATAGCACCGGATCCCAGGGTCTATTTAAACCCGCCTTTCCACCTCCAGGAGTCTCATTCTGCCTGAAAGTTCTGTCGGTGTCTGTCTTCTCTCCGAGAGATCTGACCTTCCTTGGCGTCCACTTTGGCCTAGGCGTTCTTCGAGTCATCCCTGTCCTTGCACCTTTGCATCCTTCGGAGCGACTTAGGTTAGTCCCGAACTTTCGTTCCTTTTCTTGCCATCTAGGTGCCCCTTCTCCTCCATTTTTCTTCTGCAGCATTCCTCTGGTTTGGTCCCCCGCGAACCTTTTGCCTCTTATTTCACCTGATTTCTCTGGGATTTTTAGGGTTCTTGTTTGAGATGTTTTCTGGCACCTCCGCCTCTTACGGTTCCAGGAGTTCATCCACCTCAGTCCCCCAGAACCCTCATACTATAGACAACCCACATCTAGGCTGGGCCTCGCTCGATTTTTGCACCGGGCGTCATTCCCTATTCTCTGACTCCGGATGAACTTTTACTGATAAAGTTCATTATGGAGTTCCTCTGGAGTATGATCTGGAGCTTCCTGGTTTCGCTGATCGGGCTAGCACCCCCCACCTGGCCGTTTCTACCTGTACCAAGAGCCTTCCGTGTTGGGCTCTGGCTTCCGCTTCCGCCCTTCGTCGTCGCTCTTTTTCATTTTTTAGACATTTCTTTAGCTTCAGTCACGTCGAATTCCTTTAGGTTTCTGATAGGATTCCTCTCCTTTGTCACGTAGTCGAAGTTCAGCCATCTCTTTCTTTGTTTAGGTATTTTTACACCTTCAAGTGCCACCCCTCGGCAAAGGACTGGTGGTACTTCTCCCCCTAGTTCGGCAAGAAGGGATTGCTGAAATGTGCTCCCTCTTCAATCCATAACTGGAAGGGGAAGTACCTCTACATCCAATGTCCGACCTTGAAGCTGGGATTGCCCCCTTGGGACTCCCTGAGGGACTCTGTCCATCGGGCTCCCAGCCTGGGGGAGGACGACCTTCAGGCCGCCTAGAAGCTTCTTAGTTATCCAACTCCTTCCCTTCCCAATCTTCTGAAGGAGCATTTTTGTTCAACATTGGCTTGAGCCCCCTGGATCTTGCAAGTATTCCATCTTTCCTTTCTTCTTCTTTCCTCCTTCTCTTCTTCTCCTCTCCCTTTTCTCTTTTTTCTTCTTTTTTTTTTTTAACTGTGCTCACCTCTTCCTTTTTCACTCCATTACTGATCTCTTTTTCTCTCTCTTCTTTTTTCCCCTCTCTCTCTCTTTTTTTTTTTAGGAATGGATGCTGAAGCAGCACGGATGCTTGTCAGGGGCCTCAAGGTTCACAAAAGAAAAGGCATCACGACCTCTGGGTCGGCAAAGAAGGCCAGAATGGAGGAAACGAGCTCGGCCACGCCTGCCCAGGCGGCTCTCGCGATCGATGTTCCTTCAGACGCTGAGCCCCCGGCTCCCCGGGCCTCTTCAAGGAGTTCTCCCGCTGAGGTTCCTGCCTCGGGAGCCCGCTTCGAGGAGGTGCCAGGGGTTGAGAGGGGGAGGAGAAGGAAGACAGTGGCCCACAGGGTGAGCGGCCATCGGGCCGCCATCGAAGAATCCCACGATTTGAAGAAGAGCGGTGGAGAATCCCTTTAATGACAGGGACCTGATAAAGCGACTGGTCAACGGCTGCATCCTGCCCGAAGTCGTCCAGAGGATCGTTCGCACCGATCCCGAACAGTAGATTTGGGACTCTCTAGGGTCTTTTCTCGAGGTAAACAGGTTCACTTTCCTCCTTCTCCTTCTCCTCCGTTTAATTAATTCCTCAACTTTCATTCTGACCTCCTGGCCGCCCTTGCAGATCAGGCACCAGCTCCTTGCCAATATCGAGGCGACGAACGGGCGAGGAGGGATGCTATCCAGGCGGAGGAGGGCCGCCGAGCCGAAGCCGCCTGCCTCAAGGAAAAGGCTGTCGAGGTAGCCAACCTTTGAGAGGCCCTTGAGAAAGAAAAGCAGGCCTCGGAGGAGATGGTGAGGAAGGCGGAGGCTGAGGTAGCCAATTTGACGGAGCAGATTTTGGTTCTGGTCTCGGAGGCAGGGTCCAGGTAGTGGAGTTTAAGGCCTCTGTGGAGATGAGGGACCTGAACATCAAGTTCGACCAAGATACATTCATCAAAGGGTTCGAGCTCTGCCAAGAGAAGATGGTCCAGAAATTTCTCAAGCTCGACCTCAGCTTCTTGGACGAGGCATCTGAAGATGAAGCTGGGCCCTCTCCTACTGCCGCTACCACCGCAGCCCCCCTTCCAAGAACACCGAGCTCCCCAACTCCTACTTCAGAGGTCTGAGACCTCTGACTTTGTATTTTTCTTTTATTGTAATTTTTCTTTTCCCTTTTATCTTTAAGAAATATTCAATCAATAAAATTGGGTTTCTCCTTATGGAGGCTTCTCCACTCTTTTTTCTTTTCTTTCTGCAATGAGACGTGCCTTGACGCTTTTGTCTCCCGATGGTAGTGTCCTGTCGAAGCGCTTCCCTTGCCACAGGGAGTTCCCTGAAGTTCACGATCCAACATCTAAGGAAGAAAGTTTGTCATTTAACAAAAAAGTCGAAGGAGATGGAGGGCGAACTTCGCAGGTTGAGGGAGAGCCACTTTGAGGCCACCGTAGAGGCCACCTACTTTCGGAACCTCCACGTGAAGGGGATCATGGAGTACAGTTGGAGGAAAGCGAACTTCGAGAAAGAGCTCGAGGAGCATAAGAAGCACGCCAGCGATCGATCTTGGGCTCAAGCTTCCAAGATCAGCTCTCTCAGAGTGGAGCTGTCGACTGCACAGGAGAGGATTAGCCAGTTGGAAGGAAGCTCGTCCTGGCTTTCGACTCGGGCTGACTACGATCGAGAATGGTCGAAGAAGTTCTCTGACCTTCAGCAACAGCTCCAGGATGTCGAGGCAACTATAACGCGTACCGGACCGACTGGTGCAAGCAGGTGGACGACTACAGGGGGAAGCTCAGGATGGCGATCGACGAGGTTGCCCCCTTCAAAGGCAGTTATCTGAAGGAGCTCCGTTTGCTCCTGTTCGGGATCTCAACGAACTCCAATCCCTGAGAGGAACCATAGAAGAGCTATCTGTCGCCTTTGGGGAGGGAAGGCCGAGCTACAGTAATTGAAGATCCAGCTGGTATACGAGCAGCAGGCAGTCAAGGACGTAGAGGCGAAATCTGAGGTCCTGAGAAAGAGGCACCGAGAGGCGGAGAACGAAAGCCAGCAGCTTCATCGGAGGTATATGGAGATGCTAATGAGGGAGAAAGAATTGGAAGAAGAAGTCGAGAGCTTAAGGCACTCCCTGATGAGGGTCGAAGCCGAAAGTTTGAAGTCGGAGGAAGCCGGGCCCCCTTAGGGCTCTTTTTGTCTTTCGTCCTTCTATGTATCTTCTTTTGTCATTTGTTTGTTTGTTGTTATTTTTTTTCGATGTCGATGTCGTCTGGAGGTTCTTGGTCATCGCCGCGTCGGCTTGCTTTTCTTGTCATCTTTCTTCCTCAGTCTCAAGGCTCTGTAATGTATACTTAATTAATGACATGAGAAAGAAATTTTCTATTACCTCTTTTACTCACGTGTTGAATTGTCATTTGCCGAGCTCCTTTCGACTTTTGCCTTGCTCGATATCGATGCCGTTCGGGGGTGTTGGGAAATGTGTCCCAAAAAGCCAATCGTCAAGCTGTTGACGGTTGAGCAACCAAGTATTGTAATTGATTTGTTAATAAATAAAATATATTTGGCATCTTCATCATAAGCTTTCATCTTCTAATGAACTCCGTTGTTATGATGAAGTCCTTAGGACTATTTAGGTTCGATAAAGAGAGGATTTATCGATTAGTCCTTAAAACTGTTCACGACCAAATGATAGGCTGTTAATAAGGACGACAGCTTCTATCGAGCATAGGTCGCTGTAGGCCATATGGGTTGGTTGTCCTCTTAACCAAGGAGTGTGGAGACACTGGTATGGCATACAGGTGAGATGTAAGGGTACATCATCATTGAACGTGACCAACTCCAGAGTATTCTACTGTCGAGAATATCTCTGATGGGATATAGGTATAAGTGTCCCTTAGACTTGAGATCACCTCAGTGACTTGCAAGCAACTCACTGTGCTTTGGTACTGGACTAACTGAATTTCTAATTCAGGAATGGAAGGCTTCTGGGCACAGTCAAGTACTTGTGAAGTCAGAGTGTGATCGAGATGGGATTGACCACTCCAAGAGTTGGAGAAGAATGAGCTCTAGGTGTCCTATGATCATTTGGTCAGGGTAATCCATCAGATGGATTTGATATTTTGAAATACAATGTGGACAACCTGATCAGAGTTGACAATTGAGCTCTGGGGTTCCTATGATCATTTTGGTCAAGGGGATGAATTATATAAAAACTATATCCGCATGGGTTCTAAGGATGTTGTTCTACACATTCGACCTATCCGATCGTCGGGTATCATTGCTAGATGATCACTTCGATTGGTATAGAAATTTATTCCTATGCTACCAGCTTAGGTTCGGACCTATGAGGTCACACACATTAGAGTTAATGATCCGATCGGATGGTTGATCAACGATTAAGAATCGTTCTAGGGTTAGATGATCAATACGATTGATATTTAACCCAGTGCAAGTGTTGCAGGAGGATCGATTAGCAATTCGATTGCTAATTGGCTTAATTTGATTAAGCCAATGGGCTGAGATTAAGTCTAATTAAATATAATTTAATTAGATTTGGTTTGGGCTTGATTGGATCAAGTTCAATTGGTTTATTGGATAAGCCAAGTGCAAGGAAAGACTAGTCCTAGTTCAACTAGGACTTGGGTCAATCTAATTTCTAATTTGATTAGAAAATTAAATCAGATTTAAATCTAATTTAATCTGATTAAATTAGGTTCTTAATTAGGTTAAGACCTATTTTAATTAGGTTGATCTAATTTTGATTTGATTTGGTTTGGAAAACCAAATTAAAACAAGTCATGAGACAGAATCCTAGTAGGACTAGGATTCCACCTTGCGCCACATAAGCCTTCTCCACGCCCTCTCTCTTATTCAACGCCAATCTCCACTTATTTTGTGTGACAAAAACCCTCTCCCAGATCTCTCTCACGTTCACAAAAGATCTCTTCTCTTCTTTCTTACATGGAAGGTGGTTTGGATCAAATCTAAAAGGAATAAGTTTGGATTTTGAATTCTATGAGATAGAGTTTTAGAAATCCAAAACTCTTTCAATTTTGCACCGAATTTATCCAAATTTTTTTTGGAATTTTCATGGCCTTTAGGGTTTACATTGTGAACCTTTTCTGATGATCCATACAAAAATATGGAGGAGATGCTCAAGAGTTGGGCGTCCCTTAACTTGCCATGTTTGGATAAGCCTTGACTAGGTGTTTGACCTAGACAAGGACTCTATCATATCTCTCTATATAAGATGATTTCTTCATGAAATTTGAGGAGGAGATAGATATTTGAGAGACCTTTCTGTCTTCCAAAAATTAGAGAGAAATACCTTTGGGTTGTGGAGATATAAAAGACACAAGTTTGGATATCTAGAGAGAAAAACGTGAAGAAGAAGAGGGTCTTCTTCTTGGGTTTTTGTTTTCACATCTTTCCTCCCTCCATCTTGAGTTTCCTGAGAGTGTCTCAGATTTGAAACTCCTCCTTCTACTTTTCATCTTTGGAAGAGTCCAAATCAAGAAGAAGGAGGCACCTGATCAACCATCAAAGAAGGATCAACGCAGTACTAGCATACTGTGCTGATTTTCTGAAGCAGGACTTCTGATCGAGATTCGTGGGCTCGTGTGGATGACTCCTAGAGGCTGGATGTGTGTGTGTCTTGCAACATCATCCTCAAGCCCAGATCAGCAAGGTTAGAACGTCTAACTTGCAAGGTAATAGATCTGATCTATTGTTTAATACATACATTAGATGTAGCTAGTATAGAAACATGTTGATATGATCAACATGTAGTTCATACTATATTTAAATATATTTTAATTTTTGATTTAATATCATATAATAATCATGTAATAGGATCTTAGATCTAGGGATTTTCTGATCTTAGAAAATAAATTTTGATTTATTTTAGTCTTCCGCTGTATGATCTTGAAAAATTTTCAAGATCTAACCCTGAAACCCTAGATCTGGTTCCTACAATTGGTATCAGAGCCAGGTTCTTTATTACATGATTATTTATACATGCTTAGATTATTTTTTAGATTAGATCTAATTTATAATCTGATTATTAAATCTGAAATTAAAATTTTAGATCAATCACAAACTGCAAGGTTGTCCTGCTGTAAGGTTTACCCCTTACAGTGCAAAGGTTGTCCTAGTTTGTGTAGATCTATCTTTAATCATAAATTTATTAGATATGATCTAGATTAAATTTATGATTTATTAGATTTAAAAATGTTTAAATCTGAAATAAAATCTCTTTGTTAATAATTTTTGTGCAAAGAAATTATTTAAAGTTGAAATTGTTTCAATTACATGAACCTGTTTAGATTAGATCTAAAGTAGTTTCATGTTTATTTCACTTGCATCTTGATTATGAATCAAACATGCAATATGGTTGGTAGAATCATATTGTAAAATTATTTTACAAATATAAAAATTATTTTTTTTTGAAAAGCCAAACCCAACCTCAGCCCAAAACTTAATTAAGAATTAAGAAGTTATTTGATTAGGTTCTAGGATTGTGAATTGAAGAACTTAAGACACAAATCATAACACATTGGGTTAATGGGTTAGTGGGAATTAGGTCCATTAATTGGGTTAGACCTATGGTTAGATTAAAGATGGACTTAATTAGAGAATTGACTAAATCTAATCAATTATTGTCTTAGATTAGGTCAAGGATTCTCTAGATCAATTACAATAGTTGTAGTTGGTCAAGTCCATGTCTTTAACGAGAACCAAATGGACTTGATTTTTGGCTAAGCGGTCTAGCACGAACTGTTAGGTTGATCTAATCGAAACTAATTAAACCAGTTGGTGTCTAAGGTAAACCAGACCGGTGGTTTTTAATTGGGAGCCCGCTTACCTGGCCATTTCTGATGGTGTCTAAGGCAAGCTTTGGCAGACCCTCCCACTGATCGAACTTACCTGGCCTCTTGATGAAATTATGTTTTGATCGGATCACTTGACTATTCAAGCTGACCCATGTCAGCTAGGTAAATCAGTGTGACTGATTTAGGTGCTCCTAGACCAGCCCTGGTCTCCCTTAAGCTGACTTGGTGAAGCCAGTGGGAGGATCATGATAAGCTGGTTCATCTGACCTCATCCTCTATATTATTTAAATCCTCTAAAATTATTAGGTCCTTAAAATGATAAAGTTATGGAGATAACTGAGTCATAGCCTCCCATTAAGGTGTTTGATAATGAGTCCATGAACTCAATAATCATTGCAGACCCAAAGGCCTGGTGCTTGTTGACTAATGGAATTATCACTCATCATATGACGACTTGGAAGTATCTCTCTAATGGTGGTTAGGTGAGCCAACCAAAGTTGAGCTTAATCATTCATTGGTTAGATACACCAAGTATGATCATGTTAATGGTTGGACCTAACTGGATCCTTACAGTGGAGGCCAAAGCCTACTGATTAGATTTCTGGGGCAAAATTAAAATTACTAGAAATTGTTTAGAGAAACAATTGGTTATGAACCTACCCTTAGATGTACATGGGTTGGCCAACCAAAGTTGGGCTTGTGTGCAGTCTAAGTGGATTCTAGTACCCGCTAAGGAATTAGGATAATTCTTCGAATTGAAGGTAGAGGCTACCAATTCGAATAAAATAGTGGGAGAAACCTTTTGATTAAAGTCCAAATCTTTAGGTTTAATGAATCAATTACTAATTAGGTTATGGTTCTCCTTTGTGCAAATATGGCCACTTCCCTATCGCTCCGATCATTGTTGGACAATGATAAGTTGGTGGGACCCAACTTCGGTAGCTGGTACCGAAAGTTGAAGATAGTCCTGGAGCATGAACGGATCCTATATGTGATAATGGATCCTGCACCTGAGGAGCCAGCTGTCAATGCACGTGGAACAGTCAGAGACACTTACCAGAAGTGGCTCAGTGACCGGACCACGGTGCGCTGTATCATGCTGGCTGCTATCATGAGCGACGAGTTCAGTCACAGATTCGAGACGGCTCAGCCAAAGGACATGCTTCAAGTGTTGGAGGATACCTTTGGCACACCTTATGACGTAGAGAGGCACAAGACTAGTTGTGCCATCTTCAACGCCAAAATACGGGATGGAGTCTCTGTCACTGATCATGTATTGTACATGATCGAGCTGATGGAACGATTGAGCAAGCTCGGCTTTCCCTTGCATGAGCAGCTTGGGAAAGATGCAATACTGAACTCGCTGCCCAAGTCTTGTCTCCCATTCCTCACTCATTATAGAATGACAAAGCCTGAAGTAAACTACCATGGGTTAATGGGGTTGCTTCAGAACTTTGAGAAGGATCACCAACTCCTCAAGGAGTCGGTGAACTCAGTGAACTTAGTGGGAGGTTCATCTTCTGGATCTCGACCCTTTGAGAAAGAAAGAAGAACAAGAAGAAGAAAGTCAAGAAGGTGCAAGTTCAGGCTGGGACATCTGTGCAGAGCTAGACCAAAAAGATCAAGCCTGATAAGAGTCTATTCAACTGGCAAGCACCCTAGATTAGATAGTGTGTCAAATATCTACTTATGGCATTGGAGGTTAGGTCATATAAATAAGAACAGAATAAACAGGTTGACTCAAGAGGGAATCCTTAAAGTCAATGATTGTGAATCACTTCCAACCTGTGAGTTCTGTCTTCTTGGTAAAATGACCAAGTCATCTTTTACTGAAAAAGGTGAGAGAGCTACTGAGCTCTTGGGCCTAGTACATACTGATGTATGCGGGCCCATGAGCACCAGTGCTAGAGGTGGATATTTCTACTTCATAGCTTTCACGGATGACCTATCCCAATATGGATATGTCTATCTGATGAAACATAAGTCGGATTCATTTGAAATGTTCAAACGATTCCGAAGTGAAGTAGAAAAATAAACTAGGAAGAGTATTAAAACTCTTCGATCTGATCAAGGAGGAGAATACCTTTCTAGTGAGTTTCTCACATATCTAGGAGAGAATGGGATTCTCTCCCAATGGACTCCTCCAGGAACACCACAGCATAATGGTGTGTTTGAAAGGAGGAATCGGACTTTGTTAGACATGGTCCGATCCATGATGGATTTTTGCTAGCTTGCTGATATCCTTCTGGGGATATACACTCGAATCGACCTGTTATCTGTTAAATAGGATTCCAAGTAAGTCTATAATTAAGACTCCATATGAGATATGGACGGGACGTAAGCCAGCACTTTCACACCTTAGGGTCTGGGGGTGCCCGGCCTATATCAAACAATTAGTCACAGACAAACTTGGACCTAGGTCTGACAAATGCTCATTCATAGGGTACCCCAAAGAGACAAAAGGATATTTTTTCTACCATGCTGATGAACAAAAGGTGTTCGTCAGCCTTAAGGCAATCTTTTTAGAAAAGGAGTTCCTTGGTGAAGGAATCGTTGCCTCTAAGATTGAACTTGATGAAGTTCAACAGGTAGAAGGACCGACACCAATAGCTGAACCTGAGTTTGATATGATTAGATCATATCCGGAGCCCAATGTACCTGCACCATTAAGGCGATCTGGTAGAGTACCGCATCAACCGGACAGATACTATGGTTTCTTGGTCCGGGACGGTGATCCCATCGAACTTGATGAGAATAATGAGGATCCGATCACCTATATGGATGCAATGCAGAGACCTGATTCCGAGAAATGGCTTGAAGCCATGAAATCCGAAATGGAGTCCATGAAGGTCAATGATGTATGGACATTGGTTGACCCACCTGAAGGGGTTAAACCCATTGGGTGTAAATGGGTCTTCAAAAGGAAGAGGGGCGCAGACGGAAAGGTGGAGACCTATAAAGCCCGTCTGGTTGCCAAGGGGTATCGTCAACGTTATGGTATTGACTATGACGAGATATTTTCTCCTGTGGCAATGCTCAAATCTATTCGGATAATGCTTGCAATAGCTGCCCATCTGGATTATGAGATCTGGCAGATGGATGTAAAGACAGCTTTCCTGAATGGAGAGCTGACTGAAGAGGTGTATATGATACAACCTGAAGGGTTTACATCCACAGATGAGTCCAAGGTGTGCAAGCTTCAGAGATCCATTTATGGACTGAAGCAAGCTTCTCGGAGTTGGAACATGGATTTTGATAAGGTGATCAAAATGTATGGCTTCATTAAGAATGGAGAAGAGCTCTGCATCTATAAATGGGCAAATGGTCCAGTTGTGATATTCCTTGTCTTGTACGTGGATGACATTCTCTTAATCGAGAATGACATCCCCGCACTACAGGGAATAAAAGTTTGGTTGTCATCACAGTTCTCCATGAAGGACTTGGGTGAAGCATCCTACATCCTAGGGATGAAGATCTATAGGGATAGATCTAAAAGATGCTTGGGTTATCCCAGTCCATGTACATAGACACTGTGCTGAAGAGGTTCAGCATGGAGAATTCCAAAAGGGCTATCTACCGATAGGCCATGGAATTTCTCTCTCTAAGAAGGATTATCCGACAACTCCTGAAGAGAGAGAGCGTATGAGTAGAGTCCCATATGCTTCAGCCGTGGATCTATCATGTACGCCATGACATGTAAAGACCAGATGTGGCATACTCACTAGGAGTAGTGAGTAGATACCAATCTGATCCTGGAGAGAATCACTGGAAAGTGTTTAAAGCCATCCTTAAGTATTTGAGAAATACTAAGGACCAATGGTTGGTTTATGGCAAGTCAGATCTGAAACTTGTGGGGTTCACAGACTCTAGCTTTCAATCTGACCATGATGAAGCAGGAGCTGAATGGTGGAGCCATCTGCTGGAAGATTCCAAGCAGCATACTGTGGCAGACTCTATTTGTGAAGGGAGTATATCGCAGCATCAGATGCCGCGAAGGAAGCTGTGTGGCTGAGGAAATTCATCAACGAGCTCGGAGTAGCACCCTCTCTCGATGGTCCAGTCCTGCTCTACTGCGACAGCACTGGTGCCATAGCTCAGGTGAAGGAATCCAAAGCACATTAGCGGACAAAGCACATCTTGCGCCGCTTCCACCTGATCCTAGAGATCGTGGATCGAGGTGACGTCGACCTTCAGAAGATCGACGGAAAGGAGAACCTAGCCGACCCCTTCACTAAAGCCCTGGCAATAAAGAGTTCGACAACCACAAGTCAAAGATGGGTATTAGATACTATGCCGAGTGGCTTTAGGACAAGTGGGAGTTGTTGGGAAATGTGTCCCAAAAAGCCAATCGTCAAGCTGTTGACGGTTGAGCAACCAAGTATTGTAATTGATTTGTTAATAAATAAAATATATTTGGCATCTTCATCATAAGCTTTCATCTTCTAATGAACTCCGTTGTTATGATGAAGTCCTTAGGACTATTTAGGTTCGATAAAGAGAGGATTTATCGATTAGTCCTTAAAACTGTTCACGACCAAATGATAGGCTGTTAATAAGGACGACAGCTTCTATCGAGCATAGGTCGCTGTAGGCCATATGGGTTGTTGTCCTCTTAACCAAGGAGTGTGGAGACACTGTATGGCATACAGGTGAGATGTAAGGGTACATCATCATTGAACGTGACCAACTCCAGAGTATTCTACTGTCGAGAATATCTCTGATGGGATATAGGTATAAGTGTCCCTTAGACTTGAGATCACCTCAGTGACTTGCAAGCAACTCACTGTGCTTTGGTACTGGACTAACTGAATTTCTAATTCAGGGACGGAAGGCTTCTGGGCACAGTCAAGTACTTGCGAAGTCAGAGTGTGATCGAGATGGGATTGACCACTCCAAGAGTTGGAGAAGAATGAGTCGCTGTATTTCAATTTAGCAAAACCTTGGCCAGGGTAATCCATCAGATGGATTTGATATTTTGAAATACAATGTGGACAACCTGATCAGAGTTGACAGTTGAGCTCTGGGGTGTCCTATGATCATTTTGGTCAAGGGGATGAATTATATGAAAACTATATCCGCATGGATTCTAAGGATGTTGTTCTACACATTCGACCTATCCGGTCGTCGGGTATCATTGCTAGATGGTCACTTGATTGGTATAGGAATTTATTCTATACTACCGCTTAGGTTCGGACCTATGAGGTCACACACATTAGAGTTCATGATCTGATCAGATGGTTGATCAACGATTAAGAATCGTTCTAGGGTTAGATGATCAATACGATTGATATTTAACCCAGTGCAAGTGTTGCAGGAGGATCGATTAGCAATTCGATTGCTAATTGGCTTAATTTGATTAAGCCAATGGGCTGAGATTAAGTCTAATTAAATATGATTTAATTAGATTTGGTTTGGGCTTAATTGGATCAAGTCCAATTGGTTTATTGGATAAGCCAAGTGCAAGGAAAGACTAGTCCTAGTTCAACTAGGACTTGGGTCAATCTAATTTCTAATTTGATTAGAAAATTAAATCAGATTTAAATCTAATTTAATTGATTAAATTAGGTTCTTAATTAGGTTAAGATCTATTTTAATTAGGTTGATCTAATTTTAATTTGATTTGGTTTGAGAAACCAAATTAAAACAAGTCATGAGACAGAATCCTAGTAGGACTAGGATTCCACCTTGCGCCACATAAGCCTTCTCCACGCCCTCTCTCTTATTCAACGCCAATCTCCACTTATTTTGTGTGACAAAAGCCCTCTCCCAGATCTCTCTCATGTTCACAAAAGGTCTCTTCTCTTCTTTCTTACATGGAAGGTGGTTTGGATCAAATCTAAAAGGAATAAGTTTGGATTTTGAATTCTATGAGATAGAGTTTTAGAAATCCAAAACTCTTTCAATTTTGCACCGAATTTATCCAATTTTTTTTGGAATTTTTGTGGCCTTTAGGGTTTATATTGTGAACCCTTTGCTGGTAATCCATGCATAAAAATATGGAGGAGATGCTCAAGAGTTGGGCGTCTCTTAACTTGCCATGTTTGGATAAGCCTTGACTAGGAGTTTGACCTAGACAAGGACTCTATCATATCTCTCTATATAAGATGCTTTTCTTCATAAATTTGAGGAAGAGATATATATTTGAGAGACCTTTATGCCATCCAAAAATCAAAGATAAATACCTTTGGGTCGTAGAGATATAAAAGATGCAAGTTTGGGTGTCTAGAGAGAAAAATGTGAAGAAGAAGAGGGTCTTCTTCTTGGGTTTTTATTTTCACATCTTTCCTCCTCCATCTTGAGTTTTCTGAGAGTATCTCAGTTCTGAAACTCCTCCTTCTACTTTTCATCTTTGGAAGAGTCCAAATCAAGAAGAAGGAGGCACCTGATCAACCATCAAAGAAGGATCAGCGCAGTACTAGCATACTGTGCTGATTTTCTGAAGCAGGACTTCTGATCGAGATTCGTGGGCTCGTGTGGATGACTCCTAGAGGCCGAACGGTGTGCGGCTTGCAACATCATCCTCAAGCCCAGATTAGCAAGGTTAGAACGTCTAACTTGCAAGGTAATAGATCTGATCTATTGTTTAATACATACATTAGATGTAGCTAGTATAGAAACATGTTGATATGATCAACATGTAGTTCATACTATATTTAAATATATTTTAATTTTTGATTTAATGCCATGTAATAATCATGTAATAGGATCTTAGATCTAGAGATTTTCTGATCTTAAAAAATAAATTTTGATTTATTTTAGTCTTCCGCTGTATGATCTTGAAAAGTTTTCAAGATCTAACCCTGAAACCCTAGATCTGGTTCCTACAGGGGGTACCCGATTGCCATCGCATTGACTGGTCCTTTTGTTTATGGCCGTAGATTTGTCCGGGTTCACTCGGGTTTGACACCTCCTTTCAGAGTTCGAGCTCGAAGGTCTGAGCTTCTCGTCGCCCTGAGGAAGCCGTCTTATCCTTGGCCTATGTTGAGAGCTCTCTTGGAGATTGAAGATTTTGATAAGAACTCCAATCCTCACTGAGACAAGGTTCCCTGTATCTTTGATGTAATTTGTTTTTCATTCATCGCTGATGCAATTCGTCACTTTCCTTTTTAACCCCCCTCCCCTTTTTCCTTTTTCTTTTCTCGAGTGAGGGTTTTCCCTCTGCTCTTAGTGGGGTCGCGGGAGCACAGAGGGGCCACTGAGAAGGTTTTTTTTTTTCTTATCTGATCTCAAATGACCGGACCTTAGTTGGTGTCGGGACGATGTTCTTCCCCTATTTCTGATACAGTTGATCTCAGCTCAGATTAGGAAGAGGTTCTTCCCCCGCTCCTAATAGGGCTGTGGGGGCACATATGGGCATTGCGGGGCCTCTCCCTCCATCCGGTCTCAGAGTAATCGGCCTTCGACTTTGCTCATGTTAGGACGAGGTTCTCCTCCTGTCCCTAACAGGGCTGTGGGGCGCATATGGGCGCTGTAGGGCCTCTCCCCCCATCCGGTCTAAAAATAACTGAGCCTTCGACTTTGCTCATGTTAGGGCGAGGTTCTCCTCCTGTCCCTAACATGGCTATGGGGGCACGTATGGGCACTGTAGGGCATCTCCCCCCATTCGATCTAAAAATAATCGGGCCTTCGACCTTGCTCATGTTAGGACGAGGTTCTCCTCCTATCCCTAACATGGCTGTGGGGGTGCATATGGGCACTGTAGGGCCTCTCCCCCCATCCGATCTAAAAATAACCGGGCCTTCGACCTTGCTCATGTTAGGGCGAGGTTCTCCTCCTGTCCCTAACATGGCTGTTGGGGTGCATATGGGTACTGTAGGGCCTCTCCCCCCATCCGATCTTAAAATAATCGAACTTTCGATTTCGCCCATATTAGGTGTTGTTTTCGTTGTCTGAAGGGGTTATCCCCTATCATTACAAGTCCATGCCAAAAGGGAAAGATATGCAAATCTAAAAGGAATCTTGATTTAAAGCGAAGTCGTTCATAATACATTTACAGATTTTTCAAATCTCAGGGTTGTAGAAGGTCTGCTCCCCATCAAGGTCCTCCAGAGACAGAGTTGATGATCCCAATTGGAGGCCGATCTTCGGACTGCTCTTCCCTCCTCGGTGGCTTAGGTTGCGGCAAGGCCCTTGGCCGATCTTCTCTACCCTCAGGCCAACGTCGAATGAACCTGTCGAGCCGACCTCATCTGATGAGCTCCTCGATCTCGTCTCAGAGTTGAATGCATTCCTCTGTGTCATGATCGTGGTCACGATGGTAGAGGCAGAACTTGTTAGGATTGTGCTTCCCGGGGTGTGTGCGCATCCTTTCTGGCCTTGGGAGCTGCTTTCTGACTTCCATCAACACTTGAGTTTTTGATGCGTTGAGGGGGGCATAGCTGTAGAATCTTCTTGGGGGAGAGCCCCGCCGAACCCGACGCTCCGGGCTTCTCTGTTTGCATGCTCGGGGAGGAGTCTGGGCACGCTTGTGCCCAGGAGGAGTTTGAGAACGTGGTCGAGCTTCTCTCGACCCTTTTTCGACTGTGGGCTTACTCGAGTCTCCCACCTGCCGCTCTCTTATGGTCTCCTCATCCTTCATCTTGAACGCTTCTTCTGCTCGAGCGTACCCTTCGGCCCGAGCCAACAAGTCAGCAAAATCCCTGGGGTACTTCTTTTCCAGGGAGAATAGAAGATCGTTCTTCTGAAGGCCGCCTTTTAGAGTGGCCATCGCGATCGATTGATCCAAGTTCCAGACCTCCAATGTGGCGATATTGAAATGGTTGACGTAAGCCCGAATGGACTCCCCCTCCCTCTGCTTGATGTTGATGAGGGACTCCGAACCCCTCCGAGGATGCCGGCTGCTAACAAAATGAGCCGCAAACTGGTGGCTCATCTGATCAAAGAAAAAGATGGTACCCGACTTCAGCACCGAGTACCAGTTTCTCACTGCTCCCTTCAAGGTGGATGGGAAAGCTCAGCACAAGATGGCGTCTGGTGCGTCATGAAGTAGCATCATTGTCCGAAAGGCCTCCAGGTGGTCAACTGGGTCCAAAGTCCCGTCGTAGCTTTCAAATTGAGGGAGCTTGAAGTTTGGGCGGATCGGTTCCTACATGATCATTTGAGAAAAGGGGGGGTCAGTACAAATATCCTCACCATAAGCGGGGGGAGCATGGCGGAGTTCTTCGATCCATCGGTTCATCTCCTGGAGCCTCCGATCCAGGAAATCCTCTCGGCTACGGGTCTCGAGGGTCTTCTGGCAGAATGGAGGTAGAGATCTTCTAGGAGTAGAATTGTGATCTGACTGAGGGCTCTCCACCCTCGGATTCATCTTTTCGAGAAAGATGGGGTGACTGGCCCAAGTGGCCCATCCTACCGCCGGATTTTGGAGTTCCGACGATGTTCTCTCCAGTCGCACTAACACCTGCGGCTGTTGCTGCTGCTGCATGCCCTGTACCACTTCAGTGAGGCCTCTGACCTGCTAAACCAGTAGGTCGAATTGCTCCGCGCCAACTGCCGTTGCCGGAGGAGGAGGAGGAGCCTGTGAAACTGGAGGTGAGGCCGGAGCCTGAGATCTGGTCGCGGAGGCCGTGGATCGCCGAGTGGATGCTTTGCGGGGAGACATCGGGCGAAGATCTGGTAGAGGAAGGAGAAGAGGATGTCGGAGAAGATGACCTGAGGCGGTCCCATTGAGTGCTTCTTTAAGAATAAGGGTACTGCGAAGACACACCCCTCCCTCTAGCGCCAATCCTGTTGGTGCAAAAATCTGCCGACGTCGGAGAAGCTAGAGTCGAGGGAGTCGCGGTCACCGTCGGGACCTGCAAAGGAAGTCTAAACCGAAGTTGGGGGTGCTCCGACAAGACCCCCCGACGCTCAAGTCAGTTCTCTGCCTCAACAAAAATGGAGTGCTCGAACAGAAATTTTAGCAGAGTTTTGAGATAGAAATTAGAGCTTAGAGAATAACGTATCTGGGGTCCCCTTTTTATAGGCGGAGGGTGCAACAGACTGATAGCGACATTTGTAACTGTCTGGTAGTGGGCCGCTCGAGGTCAGGAGGAGTTTGTTGCGAAGAGTGGTGGAGTGGAGTCGTGGCTATCATCGTGGCCTGCCATGTGGAGCCTGTTGCGGGGAGTGGAGCAGTGTCCGTTGTCGTGACTTGCCAGAGAGTGGTGGAGCCGTGCGAAATCCGTCGCAGGAAGTGGAGCAGAGTCGTGGCCATTACTATGGTCTGCCAGGGAGTGGTGAAGCCGTGCTGAATCCATCGCAAGGAGTGGAGCAGAGTCGTGGCCATTACTATGGCGTGTCGGTCGAAGCTCGGTTGAGGTGTCTGGTAGGGAGAGGTAGCTATCCATCTGAGAGGAGCTCGGATGTTACTGGTGAACCTTCTATCGTTGGGTGCCTTGGGCATTAATACTGCAGGCGAGGGTCATTTGCTGTAGAAGCTTGGCCAGAGGCTTTCCGTAGACGAAATTCGGTTTCACACAGAATTCGACAAAGGATCGACCGGCAGCGGATGTCGGATGGTGCTGGAGAGGTTCATCCACTGGAGGGGTCCAACTGCTTGAGTCTGTGTGCCGTAGGAGTTCATCCGAAATCTATCCACTATAGGAGTTCGGTCGGAGTCCGATCTCCGTAGAAGCTCGGATGGAGATCATTTGTCAAGGAAACTCGGCTGAAGCCTGCCTACAATGGAAATTCGGAAGGAATTCATCCACAATGGGAGCTCGGGTGAAGGCTTACAGTGAAAATCTGATGCGGACCGCTCGTAGTAGAAATTTCAAGTAGACCGCTTGTAGCAGAAGCTCGGAGTAGATCGCTTGCGGTAGAAGTTTGGAGTCTGGCCTTTGTAGGAGTTCGGATGAGGTCTACCTGCAACAGGAGTTCAGGATGGAAGTTCGGTTCCCGTAGGAGCCCGGATGAAGACTACCTGCAATCGGGGTTCGGGGAAGAAGTCCGACTCCCGTAGGAGCTCGGATGAAGGTGACCTGCAGCCGAAGTTCGGGGAAGAAGTCTGGCTCCCGTAGGAGTCTGGATGAAGACTACCCACAGCCAGAGTTCGGGGAAGAAGTCTGGCTCCCGTAGGAGTCCGGATGAAGGCTACCTGCAGTCAGAGTTCGGGGAAGTAGTCCGGCTCCCGTAGGAGTTCGGATGAAGTCTAGAAAGTGGTCGACCACTACAGAAACTTGGGTGGAGTCCGTTCGTAGTGGAGAATCCGGTCGACGCTGGTGGGAGTTTATCCATCGACAGAACTTGAGAATGTTGCGGAGGCTCGGCCGTCGGAGAGGTTCAAAAAGATATCGCCGAAGGTCGGACGTCAGTAGAATCCCTGGAGGGTCACTCCTGACATGAACTTCGACTGGGGGGTATTTTATACCCAACAGATATTTTTATCAAAATTTTATATCTTTCAGGTAGACATGATACATTGCTAGACGTCAATCTTATCTTGTCGGTTTGATCAAATTAAAGAGTTTAATTCCATCGTCAATTAGAAAGAATTCTAATTACTGAAATTGGGTTAGCTCGATTGGATCTAGATTGGTTAGATTAAATTGTAATCAAATTAAATCGATTTTGTTACTCCAAGATTTAATTTTGATGATCACAAACTATTTGAGGAGACTACTAATATGTTTCATATTCTTGGAGATTATTTTTGTGATATTTCAGGTAGTCCAAGAAATTGATTTTAAAAAGCCCCATCTAACGTGCCAAAGTTGAAGTTTCTACAAGATGGAGAGTTTTTCGAAGGCTTTTGAGAGTGTCCAAGTCATTTGAAAGTATTTGAAAGTGTTCTGATAAGTTTTAGACTTTCAATGCATGAAAAATTGGATTGACACAAAATGGAGCGATCCATCTGGGTCATCCCATTTTATTGGGTAGCCGGCATGCCTGTTTTTGACTCATAACACGCAATGGGACGACCCACCTAGGATGACCCATGCAGTGGGACGACCCCTAAGATCCTGAGATCAAAACAGAAAGTTGAACTTTTTGTCTGGCCAAATGAGGCATCCCATGAGATTTCTCAGTCACAGTGGGTGACCCACTTGGGACGACCTATTCTGGATGAGTTCGTAATGGTTAGTTTTCAGCCCATTTTTGGTGTATTTAATACGCATTAAACACTCTCCAATGGCTCTAAACCAACTCTAAGATATTCTCAAGGGTAAATGGTGACTATAAACACTCTCTTGAAGTAGAAAATTATAAGATTTTGCAAGTATTCAATTTCAAATCCGAGAAAAGCTCATTCAGCCCTGTTGGTGCAAAAATCCACCTGCATCGGAGAAGCTGGAGTCGGAGGAGTCGCGGTCACCGTCGGGACCTGCAAAAGAAGTCTAAACCAGAGGTGAGGTTGCTCTGGCAAGACCCTCTGATGCTCAAGTTAGTTCTCTACCTCAATAAGAATGGAGTGCTCGAACGGAAATTTTAGCAGAGTTTTGGGATAAAAATTAAAGCTTAGAGAATAATGTATCTGGGATCCTCCTTTTATAGGCGGAGGGGGCAACAGATTGATAGCGATGTCTGTAACCGTCTGACAGTGGGCTGCCCAGGGTCAGGAGGAGTTTATTGCGGAGAGTAGTGGAGTGGGATCGTGGCCATCACCGGGGCATGCCACGTGGAGTCTGTTGCGTGGAGTGGAGCGGCGCCCGTTGTCGCGACTTGCCAGAGGGTGGAGGAACCATGTGGTATCCGTCGCAGGAAGTGGAGCAGAATCGTGGCTACTATTGTGGTCTGCCAGGGAGTGATGGAGCCGTGCGAAATCCGTCGTAGGAAGTGGAGCAGAGTCATGGCCGTTACTGCGGCTTGTCAGGGAGTGATGGAGCTGCACAGAATTTGTTGCAGGAAGTGGAGCAGAGTCGTGGTCGTTACTGTGGCCTGCCAGGGGGTCCAGGTCTCGGTTGGAGTCCGATCCCCATAGAGGCCCGGATGGGGATCATTTGTCGAGGAGTCTCGGCTAAGGCCACTCGTGATAGAAATTTGAAGTGGATCATTTACAGTGAAAACTCGGAGTGAGTCGCTTGCAGTAGGGGCTCAGAGTCCGGCTCCCGTAGGAGTCCGGATGAAGTCTTCCTGCAGTCGAAGTCTGGGACAAAGTCCAGCTTCCGTAGGAGTCCGGATGAAGTCCTCTTGCGGTTGAAGTCGGGGATGAAGTCCGGCTCCCATAGGAGCCCAGACGGAGTCTACCTACAATCAAAGTCGGGGGCGAAGTCTGGCTCCCGTAGGAGTCCGGACGGAGTCTACCTGCAATCAAAGTCGGGGGCGAAGTCCGGCTCCCGTAGGAGTCCGGACGGAGTTTACCTGCGGTTGAAGTCGGGGACGAAGTCTGGCTCCCGTAAAAGTTCGGACGGAGTCTACCTGCAATCAAAGTCGGGGGCGAAGTCTGGCTCCCGTAGGAGTCCGGATGGAGTCTACCTGCAGTCAAAGTCGGAGGCGAAGTCCGACTCCCGTAGGAGTCTGGACGGAGTCTACCTACAATCAAAGTCGGGGGCGAAGTCCGGCTCCCGTAGGAGTCCGGACGGAGTCTACCTGCAGTCAAAGTCGGGGGCGAAGTCTGGCTCCCGTAGGAGTCCGGACGAAGTCTTCCAGCCATAGAAGTCGGGGATGAAGTCCGGCTCCCGTAGGAGTCCGGACAGAGTCTCCCTGCAGTCAAAGTCGGGGGCAAAGTCTGGCTCCCGTAGGAGTCCGGATGGAGTCTACCTGCAATCAAAGTCGGGGGAGAAGTCCGACTCCCGTAGGAGTCCGGACGGAGTCTACCTGTAGTCAAAGTCGGGGGCGAAGTCTGGCTCCGGTAGGAGTTCGGACGAAGTCTTCCGGCCGCTGAAGTCGGGGACGAAGTCTGGCTCCCGTAGGAGTCCGGATGGAGTGTCCCTACAGTCAAAGTCGGGGGTGAAGTCTGGCTCCCGTAGGAGTCCGGACGGAGTCTACCTGCAGTCAAAGTCGGGGGCGAAGTCCGACTCCCATAGGAGTCCGGACGAAGTCTTCCTGCCGCAGAAGTCGGGGATGAAGTCCGGCTCCCGTAGGAGTCCGGACGAAGTCTTCCTGCCGCTGAAATCGGGGATGAAGTCCGGCTCCCGTAGGAGTCCAGACGGAGTCTACCTGCAATCAAAGTCGGGGGCGAAGTCCGGCTTCTGTAGGAGTCCGGATGGAGTCTACCTGCAATCAAAGTCGCAGGCAAAGTCTGGCTCCCGTAGGAGTCCAGACGGAGTCCACCTACGGTTGAAGTCGGGGATGAAGTTTGGCTCCCATAGGAGTCCGGACGGAGTCTACCTGCAATCAAAGTCGGGGGTGAAGTCCGACTCCCGTAGGAGTCCGGACGGAGTCTACCAGCAGTCAAAGTCGGGGGCGAAGTTTGGCTTTCATAGGAGTCCGGACGGAGTCTACCTGCAATCAAAGTCGGGGATGAAGTCCGGCTCCCGTAGGAGTCCGGACGGAGTCTACCTGCAGTCAAAGTCAGGGGCGAAGTCCGGCTCCCGTAAGAGTCCGGACAGAGTCTACCTGCAGTCAAAGTCGGGGGCGAAGTCCAGCTCCCATAGGAGTCCGGACGAAGTCTTCCTGCCGCTGAAGTCGGGGATGAAGTCCGGCTCCCGTAGGAGTCCGGACGGAGTCTCCCTGCAGTCAAAGTCGGGGGCGAAGTCCGGCTCCCGTAGGAGTCCGGACGGAGTCTACCTACAATCAAAGTCGGGGGCGAAGTCAGGCTCCCGTAGGAGTCCGGACGGAGTCTACCTGCAATCAAAGTCGGGGGCGAAGTCCGACTCCCGTAGGAGTCCAGACGGAGTCTACCTGCAGTCAAAGTCGGGGGTGAAGTCTGGCTCCCGTAGGAGTCCGGACGAAGTCTTCCTGCCACTGAAGTCGGGGATGAAGTCCGGCTCCCGTAGGAGTCTGGACGGAGTCTCCCTGCAGTCAAAGTCGGGGGCGAAGTCCGGCTCCCGTAGGAGTCCGGACGGAGTCTACCTGCAATCAAAGTCAGGGGCGAAGTCCAGCTCCCGTAGGAGTCCGGATGGAGTCTACCTGCAGTCAAAGTCGGGGGCGAAGTCCAGCTCCCGTAGGAGTCCGGACGAAGTCTTCCTACCACTGAAGTCGGGGATGAAGTCCGGCTCCTGTAGGAGTCCGGACGAAGTCTTCCTGCCGCTGACGTCGGAGACGAAGTCCGGCTCCTGTAGGAGTCCGGATGGAGTCTACCTGCAATCAAAGTCGGGGGCAAAGTCCGGCTCCCATTGGAGTCCGGACGGAGTCTACCTGCAATCAAAGTCGGGGGCCAAGTCCGGCTCCCGTAGGAGTCCGGATGGAGTCTTCTTGTGGTTGAAGTCGGGGACGAAGTCCGGCTCCCGTAGGAGTCCGGACGAAGTCTTGAAGGTGGTCGATCACCATGGAAACTTGGGTGGAATCCATCCATCGTGAAGAATCCTGTCGACATTGGTGGGGGTTTATCCATCGGCAGAACTTGGGAATGTTGTGGAGGCTCGGCCGCCAGAGAGGTTCGACGAGATGTCGTCGGAGGTCGGACGTCAGTAGAATCCCTGGAGGGTCGCTCCTATCACGAACTTCGGCTGGGGGGTATTTTATACCCAACACCAGTCCCCCTACTTTCGAGTTCGAGTTTCGAATGAAGAAATTACAAAGAAATTTCCACAGCCGAAGTTGTCCCCTTGAATCCTATGCACGATCGCCCTCAGATATTCTGGCATTTAATGCGCACGTGCTTGAGTCTTTTCGAATCGGGGCGATCCGAAGGGACCTTTCAAAATTCCCACTGGAGCGCTGGCCCAGGTATGGCACAGTAATGGCTCTGTCAGCTGTCAACCGCTTTTAGCCGCCTGCCGTGGTGAGTGGGACACGTGGCGAGCATGGGTCGGCCTGGGGAAATCCACGATCATTAGAGCGCCGGATTTCAAGGTCTATTTAAACCCGCCTTTCCGCCTTTAGAAGCCTCATTCCGCCTGAAAGTTCTGTCGGTGTCTGTCTTCTCTTCGAGAGCTCTGACCCTCCTTGGCGTCTACCTTGGCCCTAAGCGTCCTTCGAGTCATCCATGTCCTCGCACCCTCTGCATCCTTCGGAGTGACTTAGGTTAGTCCCAGAACTTTCATTCCCTTTCTTGCCATTTGGGTGCCCCTTTTCCTCCATTTTTCTCCTGTCGCATTCCTTTGGTTTGGTTCCCCGCAAATCTTTCGCCTCTTATTCTGCTTGATTTCTTCAGGGTTTTTAGGGTTCTTATTTGAAATATCTTCCGGCACCTCCGCCTCTAGTGGTTCCGGGAGTTCGTTCGTCTCAGCCCCTCAGAACCCCCACACTATAGACGAACCCACATCTGGGGCTGGGCCTCACCCGATTTTTGCATCGGGTGCCATTCCCTGTTCTCTGACTCCGGATGAACTCCTACTGATAAGGGTTCAGTATGGAGTTCCTCCGGAGTACGATCTGGAGCTTCCTGATCCCGCCGACCGGGCTAGCACCCCCCCACCTGGCCGCTTCTGCCTGTATCAGGAGGCCTTCCGTGCCGGACTCCGACTTCCGCTTCCGCCCTTCGTCATCGCCTTTTTCCATTTTTTAGACATTTCTTTAGCTTCAGTTGCGCCGAACTCCTCTAGGTTTTTGATAGGGTTCCTCTCCCTTTGTCATGTAGTCGAAGTTCAGCCATCTCTTTCTCTATTTAGGCATTTTTATACCTTCAAGCGTCACCCCTCGATAAAGGACTGATGGTATTTCTCCCCTCAGTTTGGCAAGAAGGGGTTGCTAAAAAGTGCTCCCTCTTTAATCCATAACTGGAAGGGGAAGTACCTCTTTGTCCACTGCCTGACCTTGAGGCTGGGATTGCCCCCCTGGGGCTCCCTGAGGGACTCTATCCGTCAGGCTCCTAGCCTGGGGGAGGATGACCTTCAGGCCGCCCGAAAGCTTCTTGGTTATTCGGCTCCTTCCCTTTCCAACTTTCTGAAGGAGCAGTTTTTGTTCAACATCGGCTTAAGTCCCCAGGATCCTGCGAGTATCCCACCTTTCCTTTCCTCTTCTCTTCTCCTGCTCTTCTTCTTCTTCTCTTTTTTTTTTCTTTCTCTTTTTCTTTCTCTTTCTTTCTTTCTTTGTTTTTTTTTTTTGCGTGTCGCTTCTTCCTTTTTCACCCCATCACTGATCTTTTTTTTCTCTTTTTTTTTTTTTTTAGGAATGGACGCCGAAGCAGCACGGATGCTCGTCAGGGGCCTCAAGGTCCACAAAAGAAAAGGCGTCGTGGCCTCCGGATCAGCAAAGAAGGTCAGAACGGAGGAGACGAGCTCGGTCGTGCCTACCCAGGCGGCCCCCGCGGTCGACATTCCTTCAGACGCTGAGCCCCCAGCTCCCTGGGCCTCTTCAAGGAGCTCTTCCACTGAGGTTCCCCCCTCAGGGGACCGCATCGAGGTGGTGCCTGGGGCCAAGAGGAGGAGGAGAAGGAAGTCGGTGGCCCGCAGGGTGAGTAGCCGTCGGACCACCATTGAAGAATCCCACAGTTCTAAAGAAGTACCGGGGGAGAATCCCTTCAATGACAGGGACTTGATAAAGCGGTTGATTGACAGCTGCATCCTGCCCGAGGTCGTCGAGAGGATTGATCACGTCGATCCCGAACAGCAGGTTTGGGACTCCCTAGGGTCCTTTCTCGAGGTAAACAGATCTTCATTTAATTAGCTTCTCGACCTCCGTTCTGACCTCCTAGCCGCCCTTGCAGATCGGGCACCAGCTCCTTGCCAATATCGAGGCGATGAACCGGGTGAGGAGGGATGCCATCTAGGTAGAGGAGAGTCACCGGGCCGAAGTTGCTCGTCTCAAAGAAAAGGCTGCCGAGGTAGTCACCCTCCAAGAGGCCCTGGATAGAGAAAAGCAGGCCCTAGAGAAAGAAAGGCAGACCTCAGAGGAGATGGTGAGGAAGGCGGAGGCCGAGGTCGCAAATTTGGTGGAGCAGATCCCGATCTTGGTCTCGGAGGCCAGGGTTCTTGCGGTGGAGGAGTTCAAGGCTTCTGCGGAGATGAGGGACCTGAACGTCAAGTTCGGCCAAGAAGCATTCATCAAAGGATTCGAGCTCTGTCAGGAGGAGGTGGTCAGGAGATTTTTTGAGCTCGATCTCAGCTTCTTGGGCAAGGCATCTGAAGACGAAGCCGGTCCCTCTCCCACTGCTACTGCCACCGCAGCCCCCCTTCCAAGGACACCGAGCTCCCCAACTCCTATTTCAGAGGTCTGAGACCTCTGACCTTGTATTTTTCTTTTACTATAATTTTTCTTTTCTTTTTTGTCTTTAAGAAACATTCAATCAATAAAGTTGAATTTCTCCTTATGGAGGGCTTCTCCATGAAGGAACCAGATCTAGGGTTTCAGGGTTAGATCTTGAAACTTTTTCAAGATCATACAGCGGAAGACTAAAATAAATCAAAATTTATTTTCTAAGATCAGAAAATCCCTAGATCTAAGATCCTATTACATGATTATTACATAGCATTAAATCAAAAATTAAAATATATATAAATATAGTATGAATTACATGTTGATCATATCAACATGTTTCTATACTAGCTACATCTAATGTATGTATTAAA
>NC_025997.2:47320416-47344390 GCF_000442705.2 Elaeis guineensis
GTAGTATCATTCACAATGATATCATAAAAATCATCTGTTATTATAAACTTGTAACCAAGTTTGGCCAAAAGACCTACAGAGATGACATTAATCAAAGAGGAGGATAATAATGACAATCATTTAATATGACACTACTGGACTCAAAGATTAGTTGCAAAGTTTTCAAGCCAGAACTGAAACAAGACTTCCATCTCCAACGTTAAGGAACGCTCGTCCTCTCGAAACTTCCTACTTACCTGTAGTTCCTATAATGAATTGCATATATTAATAGGATTTTGATATCCAATACCTAGGTAGTAGTATCACAAATAGAGAAATTACAAGGTGTTATCATATAAGTACCTTGTAAAGCAACCGCTTGCTTCCTCCTCTTATTTTAGGCTTGTTTGGATCAAGGGTGGCTATGTAAGTAGAACAATTCTTTTTCTAATAATCTAGCTTCTTACAGAAGAAGTATTCTACCTGGCTCTTGTCAACTTTTTGATGATTTGCTCTGCTTGGGATCGACGACACGAAATTTCTATTCTTTTTTCTTCTTTTCTCTCCTAAAGGATCGATGCCCTGCAGATGAACCTCCCACTAAATTCACTGGCTCCTTCTGGGAGCTGGTAATCCTTCTCAAAAGTCTGCAGTAACCCAAGCAAATCATAACAGTTTACTGTAGCTTCGTCATTGTATTAATAACTGAGAAAGGGTAGGTAGGATTTCGATAGCGAATTGAAGATAGCATCCTTGCCTAACTGTTCATTACAACAGAAAGTCTAGTTTGCTAAGGCGTTCAATCTACTCAATCATGTATAATATATGATCGGTGACTTAAAGTCCCCTCTCGCATATGGCATTGAACACTACGCAGGAGATTTTGTGTCTCTCTGCATCTTTAGGGGGTGTCGAAGGACTCATTCAATATTTAAATGATCTCCTCTGGCTACGCATCCTCGAACTTATGACTAAGTTCGTCGTTCATAGCTACCCTCATCATGCAATGCACAGTCGTGCGATCATTGAGTCACTCCAAGTAAGTATCTCTCATGGCATGAGGAGCATTGGTTGCAGGTTCTTTAGGTGCCTGATCTGTAAGGATGTACAAAATCCTCTCATGCTCTAAGACGATCTTCAACTTTTGATGTCAGCTATTGAAGTTGGATCCGGTGAGCCTGTCACTATCCAACAGTGTATGGAGGGATAGTATGTTGGCCATAACTAAAAAAAAAAATATTTAGCCTATTAGTATATTAATTATTTTGATCCTAAAGATATGGACTTTAGTCTAAAGATCCTTCCACTATTTTTATGAATTGGTAGCCTCTACCTCCAACTCAAAGAATTACACTAATTTCTTAGCGGGTACTAGAATCTATATGGACTGCATTCAGGTCTGAGTGTGGCTCGACCAATCCTAGTGCATCTATGGATAGATTCATAACCAATTATTTCTTCAAATAACTTCTAACAATTTATTTTGCCTCAGGCATCCCTTCAACAGGCGTGTGGTACGTCACTGAAAATCTCAGTTAGGTCCAACTATTAACATGACACACCAAGTGCATCCAACAAACGGATGTCCAGGTCTAAGTGTGGCTCAGCCAACTTGAGTATTGATCTGAAGATACATCATGATGGTCATATCATAAATGACAATTCCAATACGTAATAGACACCAGGCGTGTGGCGCCTCCAATGCCTATTTGGAATATTGAACTCATTATCACGCACCTTAATGGGAGGCAATGATCAAGTTATCTCATAACTTTATTACTTTATGGACATAATAATTTAGAGGATTTGATTTCATTGATCTAAGAATAAGAGAAGAAGTCGACCTGCAAGCTAAAATCCTTCCACTAACTTCACTAAGTCATGTAAAGGATTTGACACAAGCTAGTCTAAAAATACCTAAATCAGTCACACTAATTCACCTTAATGGCATGGGTCTGCATGAATCGACTAGTGACCTAATCAAAATATAATCTACCATGTTGGCTAGGTAAGTGAGATCAGTGGGAGGGATATATCCTTAACTCATCGTAGACACATCTAGTGAATAGCTCCCAATTAAAAATCACTTGATCGAATCTGCCAAACTTATCTTAGACACCAGCTAGTTAATTAGTTTTGATTGGGTTCATCAGAAGATTCGAGCTCAACCATGGAGCCATGATCATGATCCATTTATTGGGGTCAAACACATGGACTTGATCAAACTACAACTATTGAGATTGATTTAGAGAAATACTGACCTAATCTAATTCAATATTTAATTAGATTTAATCAATTTTTCTACATGATCCATGTGTGTTTCTAACCCTAGATCGAACCATTAGAAGGACCTAATTCATACTAACCTTTTGTCCATCATTTTATATGGTGTCTTATTGATCTTTAATTCTCAAATCTAAATCATTCAAAATTTAATTCATAATTAAGTGCGTGAAACGTGTGTTTCAATCTGTAAAATTATTCTACAAAAATTTCAGGTGAAGCATACCATATGTTTCAATATATAAAAATATTTTTTTATAATATGTTTAATAATTAAACATACATAAGTATGATCTAAACTTCATACATACATCTCATGTATCATGATAACTTTTAGATCTATACTGATTACATCATATATAACACGCAATTCAGATGTAAAATAATTTTATATCTAAATTTTATCCTATTATAATGAATCATAAATTATTTTAGATCTAATCTAAATATATTTATGATCAAAATAAAACATAAAAATCTATTTATTTTTTTCTTCATGAAATCGGATCATAATAACACCCCTACACATCATAAGAGAACCTATCGAATAGGCAAAAAAAAATTAATCTCTTCAATCTCCTATGACCAAATGGTCTGGTGATCTCATCAATCTACGTACTAGGTTACTAAGATCTAAATCTAATTTCATATATAATTATATCAACATACACTTATTGACAAAACTATTTTATGTCATGAACATATCCTTGATATTATCAATTATGTTCTTCATCTAATCTAATTAAATTTAGTATATCATATACATTATATCAGATCTGAAACACATCTTATGCTGATTATAAAATATTAATTTTAGATTTCATATTATATAAAAAGTTAATTAGATGCAAATATGAATGTATAAGAAATAAATTTCTGATAAAATCTATTTTCACGTAGTGCTGAATTTTGATAGGATTTAGATCTAAATATCCATCAAAATAGATTCAATTCAGATCTAAAATAAATCTCACTTTATAAAAAAATAATAATATTAAAATTTTATTAAAATAAATATAAAATAAATTTTAATTCAGTTATTATTCCATCAAATATTCAACAACAGCAGAATTCTGTTATAACAAAATTATAACAACCTCAATCAACCATTGATTAGGCACCTCTAGTCCAATCAAAATTAGATCAAAAATTTTATATAAATAGAGTCAAATTAGATTTAATGTTTTACAAAAAATCATAATTATATCTTATATAATTAATCTCAAAAAATTCTATCATACATGCATATATTTCAGGCTTGCTCTGATATCAATTGAAGGGAAGGGAAACAATTTTTCCTCTGAAAGCTCAGGTTGCATCTGAAAATTTTTTATTCTTTTATATGATTAAAGATCAAATTCTTACCTGAATTATAATAAAACCAAAGATCAAATCTTAAATTATCTGATATAAATCTTCGTAGAGGTCTGGATGTACAGACCCTCTACTTTGCACACATCAGACGTCGAAGGGAAGCAGAATGAACTCCAATCTAATTGTCTTCACAACTTAATCAATCAAGGGATGAGATGTGCTGGTGTGACACTTCATACTAGCAGATGAGATGCTTAAGAAGGATCCATGTCCAAGGAGAGGAGGCGACAACAAAGGGAGAGATGTAGGAGAAGATGAAGGATATCTCTTTTCACACGCTTCTCTCTCTTTCTCTCTTCTCTTAATTTAATTTGTTTGCTATGCATCCATAGGTAGAGACCCTCTCTATTTATTGATAATTTTTATGACCCAATGAGTGTAGGACTCCTAACTCAAATCTGATTTGAATTGATACAATACTCATAAAAGAAAGATTCCTAAATGAGATAGAATTGCCATTACTTATGATATTCACTTTGCACCCACTTCCACACCCACTTGAGATGCCCCAAATGAACACCAAATCAGGTTTTGATCATCCCACATAAGAGGAGAATCTTAGTGTAAGTGGGAATACTCATATCTCATCAAAATGGATCCGATTCGAATCCAATTCGAAGTTGGTTCGAAATAATTTCGAAAGGCTGTCAATTCTAAACTCTTTAGGACTTTTATATCAAGTCTAACTTAGATTTTAAACTCAATTAAAATTAATTAATTTAGATTTAATATAAAATTAATCAGTAATTAAATCTAATCTTTCATATGCTCCATAGATCATAGATCAGAAACTATTCATCCTTGAGATCGAATCTGAACCTAATGTGTAGTGCTAGCTAGACATAGTCAACTCTTCAATCCCGTTTGACTCATAATTTAATTCTCAATCAAGTTAGCTTATATATTCAATCCAATCAAGTACTTTTAAATTGGACATATAAACATAGGTCAATTTCTTCCTACTTTGTCTGACTTATGTGCGTGACTCCATAGGTTCAAACACTAAACCAGTAGCATAGGAATCAATTCCTGCACTGATCAAGATATCATCTAGCAATCATTTCCAAGATCCAGATAGGTCAAATTATCGTAAAAAAATATTTCAAAATCCATACATATGGTTACCGCATAATTCATCCTTTTGATCCTGAATACTCTAGGATAGTCTCAGGTTAACTATCAACCGAGATTGCTTCATCCACATTATATTTTAATCTTTCAAATCTATCTCATGGATTACTCTGATCAAGATTTTGCTAAATTTAAATACAGCGATACATCAACTCCAATAGTCTGGAGGAGTCAATCCCATCTTGATCCACACACAAACTTCATAAGTACTTGATTGTACCCAGTAGTCTTTCATCACTGCATTAGAAATCTAGATAGTCTGGTACTAAAGCACAGTGAGTTGCTTGCAAGTCACTATGATGATCGCAGGTCTAAAAGATACTTATACTTATGTATTTCACAAGCAGCTCTTGACAGTAGAATGCTCAGCAAGTGAGTCACTTATTTAATGATGATGTACCCCTACATCTCACCTGTATGTCATACCAGTGTCACCATACTTCTTGGTTAAGAGAACAACCAACCCATATGGTACACAATAACCTCCACTCGATAAATATCATCATCCTATAATGATGTATCATTTGGTTGTGAATATATTTAAGAATTATACGATAAATCCTCTCTTTATCACACACTAGCATAATTTTAAGGACTTCATCATAATACAAGAGTTCAAGAAAAATATAATTTTGTGATGAAAAATATCAGAATAATTTTTATTCAATAATCAATAATTTATATACAAGGATAAACTCAATCGTCACATGATTAGTTTTAGAACATAATTCCCAACAACTCCATCAGATGTTCTTTCTGTGGATGAGTTCAGTGAACTTATTCTCTAATGAGCACCTCATCTTTGTATTAATGTCACCACACAAGTGATTGTGAGATCAATCATCCTCTCCATCGAGCATAGATAGGATGTACCAGTCTTACCTATATCATCGATCTCCGACTCGATGATCCAATGACTAGAAATATTTTAGATTAGAGCTATCAAGATTTTAGGTCTTACTTACATGATCTCATCATGACCCTAAAATCATTGTCCTAATCTATGGAGTTTATCATAATCATAAAAAATTTGATGCAGCAAATGATAAAATATAATATCTTCTGAATAAAATAACTAATATCATGCAAATGAGCAAGAAGAAAATATAAAAAAGTTTCTTCATATTACTCATGTGATTGGCTTGTATGATACTATTCTTTCAATCTCCCACTTGTACTAAAGTCAATCGCCCTGATGCTTATGCAATCAAAGGGGCAAGCACACTGCTACCATGTTAAGGCTTAGTGAACTGGTCCATTATACTATTCTTAGTATGAACTCAATTTATGATCACATCATGAATGAGATGAAAGTACCTTAGGATGTGCGTGGGTTTCTAGTGAGACCACACCCAACTCCATAATGAACCCTTTCATCAGGCAACTTTTCTTAGCAATCTTTATTAACAGTAATTAACTGAGTCAAACACAGTTTACTGTTTAGAATTTTTTTAATTCACTGCTCCTCTAGTACTTCTCAAGTACTCTAAAAATGCTTTTCACAGTTTTTTAAAAGATCCCATCATGGATCTGCCTGCAATCAATGACTATACACAAGGCATAAATTACATTAGGCTTGGTATATTGAATATATGTGGGTAAGTAAATTCTTTTACACCCATTTATGTTGAACCCCTTCAATATAAAATCTATGTACCTAGATTGGGACAATCCTAACATCCACTTACATCTATCACTATAGATGCCAAATATATTGGATGCTACACCCCAAGTCTTTTCAATAAAAACCTTCTATGAAAAGCATGTCATTGATTGAGCACAATATCAAGACTACCTTCCTAATATGTTGTATGACATTCACATACAAAAATTAAGAAGTTAGTGGGACTCTCACTTATCTTCTTGCACACACACAGTTCATCCATATTTGATAAAGTCAAATATTTTGACTATCTCATCAAAATAAAAGTACCAACTCTTTAATGCCTGCTTTAATCCATAAATATATTTGCCCTCCTACTAGAGATAACCTCTTTAGATGGTGTATGATAATAGCAAGCAAAAATTCAGATTGACATTTCTATTAGTAATCTATTGGGTCATACCCATAGATGCTTCAATCATAATCTATACTTGATTGATGTATAAGGAGTTCATTTTATATTTTATGATTTTAAGCCATCTGTCAGAGTCTCTACTCATGACTATCTCCGAATAGGTCAAGAAAATATTATTCATAATAATGTATGGTGTATAGTCATCCATAATGACAAACCCATATTTTGAGTGGTACATTACACACTCAGATTGACCTTCGATGAGGAGGTATGTTTCATAGTTGTGCCTCATCAATGGGCACATCTGATCAAGGATCAACTTGTGGATACTCTACAGGTTATGATAGGATAGTCATAGGTCTTAAACTTCTCGAGTTCAATTATCCTCCCACTAACCTCTTCTTAGAAAAATTTCATTCTCCAAAAGGTGGCATACCTACTGACAAAATACCTTTTGTTTAGTAGGGTGGTAGAAGTAGTATCACATACTACTCTTTAAGATAACCTATAAACTTATACAAATCTAATCTAGTATAAAACTTATGTACATCAACACTTTTCACATAAGTTGGGCAACCTGCTTCTTCCTTTTTCATATCACATGTTGAGTGCTAGTAATAGATTTAGACGGTATCTAATTTAAAATATATGCAATAATTTCTAAGACATATCTCCAGAATGAGATAATAAGATTTGTGAAGTAATTTAAGAAACACACCATATCTCATATGAAGTATTCATCTCTGGATCGAAATATTATTAGCTTTTAAACATCCATATGTACAAGGCCTAATAATTTGCTCGTGCTTTTTTTCATATCCAGTAAATAAGATCTTGATCATTTTTATCCATGAGATAAGATTTACAAGTTCTATATGATTCAAAAATCATACAGATCAAAGAACTTTTCTTTGTATCACTTTTTTTTTTTTAACTTACAAAAATGGCCAAGTTGGTAGTGTCAGAGATATGTGACCATCACATATTCTTCTTTTGTTCTCATCAATATGAAGAACAATATCATTGAGTGACAGAAATATAAAATTATTATCATAAATCTATAGCCATAAATTTATCAGAAGGAGAGCAACTTTTACTCTTTACATTAATTTTAAAACCATGCTACAATAGCAAAGAAATTGAAATAATATTTCTAATAAATTTAGGTATATAACAATAGTTCACTAATTTTTAAATCTTGCTAGAAGGTTACATAGGTTTCTACAGCCTTAGCATGAATAGACTATCCATCAGTGTCAAAAGTATGTAGTCATCTCTCTTCAGTTTTATAGGTTCAGCAATACTTTGCATAAGTGACACCTATATGAGGTATCTCATATCCAAAATTTTGAAGCTGAAACACTCAACGATAAAATTAGTTTGTATCATATATAAACCATTAGTAAATGCAACTTTTGCATCCTGCTACTGCTTCACTCTTGTAAGATAACTCTTATAATTTATCTCTAATGCTCATCATTATTGCAATGATAATAGACACCCATGGCAAAGATATTCGTCACCTTCTTCTCCCAAGAGATACTAAAGAAGAAATTCAGGAGAGTTAGTAGGATCAAATCCTAGATTAACTCACCATCCATGATAATGACTTAATCACATGATTAAGTTAATCAGAATATATTTGACAGTCATACTGTCATCCCCACCATATCTCATATATTTTTTTTTCTTCTTTATAGTATCATCTCTGATCTAATCAAAATTAAGAGAATAGGAGACTATCTCGTATATGAGAACTATTCGCAGGATCCTCAACCATTCCATGAAGTTTGGTTAATTAAAAAATATCAAATATACAATGCAGTAATAGTAAAAATGCAGATGAATATATAAAAATATAAAAAGACTACTCATGATGATATACATAATTTAGGTGAGGTTTTTATCTAAATGTGTCTCCCACTATTTTAACGAATTTCATAACCCTCAAGTATGAAAAATGAGAAAACCTACTATCTAATTTTTTAGTGGGGTTGAGATTCAATTCCTCATAAAAAGTCTTGTGGATAACACAACAAGCTTTTTTGAGTTCAAAGGTAGGTAACTCTTTACCAATTACATCTTATGCAACTCTCAACATAACTTTTGTTGGTGCAAAAATCTGCCTGCATCGGAGAAGCTGGAGTCGAGGGAGTCGCGGTCGCCGTCGGGACCTGCAAAAAAAGTCTAAACCAGAGTTGGGGTTGCTCCGGTAAGACCCTCCGATGCTCAAGTCAGTTCTCTACCTCAACAAGAATGGAGTGCTCGAACAAAATTTTAGCAGAGTTTTGGGATAAAAATTAGAGCTTAAAGAATAACGTATCTAGGGTCCCCCTTTTATAGGCAGAGGGGGCAACAGACTGATAGCGATGTTTGTAACCGTCTGGCAGTGGGCTGCTCAAGGTCAGGAGGAGTTTGTTGCAAAGAGTAGTGGAGTGGAATCGTGGCCATCACCGGGACATGCCACGTGGAGTCTGTTGCGGGGAGTGGAGCGGTGTCCCTTGTCGCAACTTGCCAGAGGGCGGAGGAACCGTGCGGTATCCATCGCAGGAAGTGGAGCAGAATTGTGGCCATTATTGTGGTCTGCCAGGGAGTGATGGAGCCGCACGAATCCATCACAGGAGGTGGAGCAGAGTCATGGCCATTACTGCGGCCTGCCAGGAGTGATGGAGCCGCACGGAATCTGTTACAGAAAGTGGAGCAGAGTTATGGCCGTTACTGCGGCCTGCCAGGGGGTCCAGGTCTCGGTTGGAGTCCGATCTCCGTGGAAGCCCGGATGGGGATTATTTATCGAGGAGTCTCGGCCAAGGCCTGTTGCAACAGAAATCGAAAGGAATTCGTCCATAATGGAAGCTTGAGCGAAGGCTTATGGTGGGAATCCGGCATGGATCGCTCGTGGTAGAAATTTGAAGTAGATCATTTGCAGTGAAGACTCAGAGTGGGTCGCTTGCAGTAGGAGCTCGGAGTCCGGCTCCCGTAGGAGTCTGGGTGAAGTCCACCTGCAATTAAAGTCGGGGGCAAAGTCCGACTCCCGTAGGAGTCCGACGAAGTCTACCTGCAATTGGAGTCGGGGGTGAAGTTCGGCTCCTGTAGGAGTCCGGATGAAGTCCTCCTGCAGTCAGAGTCGGGGATGAGGTCCGACTCCCGTAGAAGTCCGGGCGAAGTCCACCTGCAATTGAAGTCGGAGGCGAAGTCTGGCTCCCGTAAGAGTCCAGACGAAGTCTACCTACAATTGGAGTCAGGGGCGAAGTCCGGCTCTCGTAGGAGTCCGGACGAAGTCCTCCTGCAGCCGGAGTCGGGGATGAAGTTCGGCTCCCATAGGAGTCCGGATGAAGTCCTCCTACAGCCGAAGTCGGGGATGAGGTCCGGCTCCGTAGGAGTCCGGGCAAAGTCCACCTGCAATTGAAGTCGGGGGCGAAGTCCGGCTCCTGTAGGAGTCCGGATGAAGTCTACCTGCAATTGGAGTCGGGGGCGAAGTCCGGCTCCCGTAGGAGTCCGGACGAAGTCCTCCTGCACCGAGTCGGGGATGAAGTCTGGCTCCCGTAGGAGTCCGAACGAAGTCTTCCTGTAGCCGGAGTTGGGGATGAAGTCTGGCTCCCGTAGGAGTCTGGGCAAAGTCCTCCTGCAGCCAGAGTCGGGGGCGAAGTCTGGCTCCTGTAGGAGTCCGGGTGAAGTCTTCCACAGTTGAAGTCGGGGATGAAGTCCGGCTCCCGTAGGAGTCCGGACGAAGTCTTCCTGTAGCTGGAGTCGGGGATGAAGTCCGGCTCCCGTAGGAGTCCGGACGAAGTCTAGAAGGTGGTCGATCACCGTGGAAACTTGGGTAGAGTCCGTCCGTCGTGAAGAATACGGTCGACATTGGTGGGGGTTTATCCATCGGCAGAACTTGGAATGTTGGAGGCTCGACCGCCAGAGAGGCTCGGCGAGATGTCGTCGGAGGTCGGAAGTTGGTAGAATCCCCAGAGGGTCACTCTTGTCACGAACTTCGGCTGGGGTATTTTATACCCAACACCAGTCACCCTACTTTCGAGTTTGAGTTTCGAATGAAGGAAGTACAGAGAAATTTTCACAGCCGAAGTTGTCCTCTTGAATCCTGTGCACGATCGCCCTCAGATATTCTGGCATTTAATGCGTGCGTGCTGGAGTCTTTTCGAATCGGGGCGATCCGAAGGGACCTTTCGAAATTTTCGCTGGAGCATTGGCCTAGGTACGGTGCAGTAATGGCTCTGTCAGCTGTCAGCCGCTTTTAGCCGCCTGCGGTGGTGAGTGGGACACGTGGCGAGCGTGGGTCGGCCTGGGGAGATTCGCGATCATTATGGCGCCGGATCCCAGGGTCTATTTAAACCCGCTTTTCTGCCTTCAGGAGTCTCATTCCGCCTGAGAGTTCTGTCGGTGTCTGCTTCTCTTCGAGAGCTCTGACCCTCCTTGGCGTCTACCTTGGCCCTAAGCGTCCTTCGAGTCGTCCCTGTGCTCGCACCTTCTGCATCCTTCGGTATGACTTAGGTTAGTCCCAGAACTTTGTTCCCCTTCTTGCCATTTGGGTGCCCCTTTTCCTCCATTTTTCTCCTGCCGCATTCCTTTGGTTTGGTTTCCCACAAACCTTTTGCCTTTGCTCTCCTGATTTCTCGGGATTTTTAGGGTCCTTATTTGAAATATCTTCCGGCACCTCCGTCTCTAGTGGTTTCGGGAGTTCGTCCGCCTCAGCCCCCCAGAACCCCCACACTCTAGACGAACCCACATCTGGGGCTGGGCCTCACCCGATTTTTGTGCTGGGTGCCATTCCCTATTCTCTGACTCCGGATGAACTCCTACTGATAAGGGTTCAGTATGGAGTTCCTCGGAGTACGATCTGGAGCTTCTTAGTCCCGCCGACCGGACTAGCACCCCCCCACCTGGCCACTTTTGCTTGTACCAGGAGGCCTTCTGTGCCGGACTTCGACTTCCGCTTCCACCCTTTGTCATCGTCCTTTTCTATTTTTTGGACATTTCTTTAGCTTCAGTTGCGCCGAACTCCTTTAGATTTTTGATAGGGTTCCTCTCCCTTTGTCATGTAGTCGAAGTTCAGCCATCTCTTTCTTTGTTTAGGTATTTTTACACCTTCAAGCGCCACCCCTCAGCGAAGGACTGGTGGTATTTCTCCCCCAAGTTTGGCAAGAAGGGGTTGCTGAAAGGTGCTCCCTCTTCAATCCACAACTGGAAGAGGAAGTACCTCTTCGTCCACTGCCCGACTTTGAGGCTGGAATTGCCCCCTTGGGGCTCTCTGAGGGACTCTATCCGCCAGGCTCCTAGCCTGGGGGAGGACGACCTTCAGGCCCCCGGAAGCTTCTTAGTTACTCAACTCTTCCCTCCCCAACCTTCTGAAGGAGTAGTTTTTGTTCAACATCGGTCTGAGCCCCCTGGACCCCGCGAGTATCCCATCTTTCCTTTCCTTTTCTCTTCTCTCGCTCTTCTTCTCTCTCTCTTTTTCTTCTTTTTTCTTTCTCTTTTTTCTTCTTATTTTTTTTTCTTTTTTCTTTTTTTTTGCGTGTCGCTTCTTCCTTTTTCACCCCATCACTGATCTTCTTTTTCTCTTTTTTTTTAGGAATGGACGCTGAAGCAGCACGGATGCTCGCCAGGGGCCTCAAGGCCCACAAAAGAAAAGACGCCGTGGCCTTCGGATCAGCAAAGAAGGCCAGAATGGAGGAGATGAGCTCGGCTGCGCCTGCCCAGGCGGCCCCCGCGGTCGACGTTCCTTCAGACGTCGAGCCCCCAGCTCCTCGGGCTTCTTCAAGGAGCTCTCCCGCTGAGGTTCCCACCTCAGGGGATCGCATCGAGGTGGTGCCTGGGGTCCAGAGGGGGAGGAGAAGGAAGTCGGTGGCCCGCAGGGTGAGTAGCCACCGAGCCGCCATCGAAGAATCCCACAGTTTCGAAGAAGAGCCGGGGGAGAATCCCTTCAATGACATGGACTTGATAAAGTGGTTGATTGACGGCTGCATCCTGGCCAAGGTCGTCAAGAGGATTGATCGCGTTGATCCCGAATAGTAGGTTTGGGACTCCCTAGGGTCCTTTCTCGAGGTAAACAGATTCACCTTCCCCCTTCCCCCACTCCTTCGTTTAATTAGCTTCTCAACCTTCGTTCTGACCTCCTAGCCGCCCTTGCAGATAGGGCACCAGCTCCTTGCCAATATCGAGGCGACGAATCGGACGAGGAGGGATGCCATCCAGGTAGAGGAGAGTCGTTGGGCCAAAGTCGCTCGCCTCAAAGAAAAGGCAGCCGAGGTAGTTACCCTCCAAGAGGCCTTGGAGAAAGAAAAGCAAGCCCTGGAGAAAGAGAAGCAGACCTCGGAGGAGACGGTGAGGAAGGCGGAGGTCGAGGTCGCAAATTTGGCAGAGCAGATCCCGGTCTTGATCTCGGAGGCCAGGATTCTTACGGTGGAGGAGCTCAAAGCCTCTGCAGAGATGAGGGACCTAAACGTCAAGTTTGGCCAAGAAGCATTCATCAAAGGATTCGAGCTCTGTCAGGAGAAGGTGGTCAGGAAATTTTTCGAGCTCGATCTCAGCTTCTTGGGCAAGGCGTCTGAAGACGAAGCCGGTCCCTCTCCCACTGCTACTACCACCGCAGCCCCCCTTTCAGGGATACCGAGCTCCCCAACTCCTATTTCAAAGGTCTGAGACCTCTGACCTTGTATTTTTTTTTACCGTAATTTTTCTTTTTCTTTTTGTCTTTAAGAAACATTCAATCAATAAAGTTGAATTTCTCCTTATGGAGGGCTTCTCCACTCTTCCTTCCTCCTCCTTTTTTGTTTTTCTTTCTGCAATAGGATGCGCATTGACGCTTTTGTCTCCCGATGGCAATATCCTGTCGAAGTGCTTCCCCTGCCATAGGAGATTTCACTGAAGTCCACGATCCAGCGTCTGAAGAAGGAAGTTCTTCATTTAACAAAAAGGTCGAAGAAGATGGATGGCGAGCTTCGTAGGTTGAGGGAGAGCCACTCTGAAGCCACCACGGAGGCCACCCGCTTCCAGAACCTCCACGTAAAGGGGATCATAGAGTACAGTCGGAGAAAGGCGAACTTCGAGAAGGAGCTCGAGGAACACAAGAAGCGCACCAGCGATCGATCTTGGGCTCAAGCTGCCAAGATCAGTTCTCTCAGAGTGGAGCTGTCGGCTACACAGGAGAGGATTAGCCAGTTGGAAGGAAGCTCATCCCGGCTTTTGACTCGGGCCGACAGCGATCGGGAATGGTCGAAGAAGGTCTCCAACCTTCAGCAACAGTTCCAGGATGTCGAGGTGAGCTATAACGCGTACCATACCGACTGGTGCAAGCAGGTGGACGACTATAGGGGAAGCTCAGGATGGCGACCGACGAGGTTGCCCGCCTTCAAAGGCAGCTAGCTGGAGGAGCTCAGTTTGCTCCCGTTCAGGATCCCGACGAACTCCAATCCCTAAGAAGAACTGTAGAAGAGCTATCTGTCGTCCTTGGAGAGGGGAAGGCCGAACTACAGCAATTGAAGATGCAGTTGGTATATGAGCAGCGGGCAGTCAAAGACGTTGAGGCAGAATCTGAGGTCCTGAGACAAAGGCACCAAGAGGCGGAGAACGAGAGCCAGTGGCTTCATCAGAGATATATGAAAATGCTAATGAGAGAGAAAGAATTGGAAGCAGAAGTCGAGAGCTTAAGGCACTCCCTGATGAGGGTCGAAGCTGAGAGTTCGAAGTCAGAGGAAGTCGGGCCCCCTTAGGGCCCTTTTTGTCCTTCGTCCCTTTAAGTGTCTTTTTTTACTGCCTGTCTGTTTGTTATCGCAGTTGTTGTTGTTGTTGTTATTTTTATTGTAGTTGTTCTTTTTTTTTTTCGATCTTTTAGGCTCTATAACACACATTTTGCTAATGAAATGAAAAGGTTTTTGTTACCTTACCCGTACGTCGTGTTGAATTGTCGTGCGCCGGACTTCTTTCATTTTTATCCCGTGCGATGTCGATGTTGTTCAAAGGTTCTTTGTTCATCTTTGTATTAGGTCGTCATTACTGAGTTTCTTGTGCTTTTGATTGGTTTGGCGTCGACGCCGCTTGGAGGTTCCTAGCCATCGCCGTGTCAATTTGCCTTTTGTTCACGGCTGTAGATCTTACTTTCCCTTCCTCCCTCTTTATAGAGATGAGGTCCTTTGCACTTTTAGAGTAGTTCGGCCTCTATTTTTTGTTGGGATAGCCCGTCGCTGTTTCTTCACATTTCCCTCATTCTCTTTCTTTTTCTTCTTTTTTGTCGGGTCTCGAATGGCCGGACCTTAATTGGCATCGAGATGAGGTTCTTCCCCTATTTCCGATGTGATCAGTTTCAGCTCGGGTTAGGATGAGGTTCTCCTTCTATTCCTAACGGGGCTGTGGGGGCACATATGGGTGCTGTATGGCCTCTTCCCCCATCCGGTCTACAAACAACCAGGCCTTCGACCTTGCTCACGTTAGGGCGAGATTCTCCTCCTGTCCCTAACATGGCTGTGGGGGCGCATATGGGCGCTGTATGGTCTCTCCCCCCATCCGGTCTACAAATAATCGGGCCTTCGACCTTACTCATGTTAGGGTGAGGTTCACCTCCTGTCCCTAACATGGCTGTGGGGGCGCATATGGGCGCTGTATGGCCTCTCCCCCCATCCGGTCTACAAATAACCGGGCCTTCGACCTTGCTCATGTTAGGGTGAGGTTCTCCTCCTGTCCCTAACATGGCTGTGGGGGCGCATATGGGTGCTGTATGGCCTCTCCCCCCATTCGGTCTACAAATAATCGGGCCTTCGACCTTGCTCATGTTAGGGCGAGGTTCTCTTCCTGTCCCTAACATGGCTGTGGGGGTGCATATGGGTGCTGTATGGCCTCTCCCTCCATCCGGTCTACAAATAACCGGGCCTTCGACCTTGCCCACATTGGGGTTTGTTTTTGTTGTCCGACGGGGTCGTCCCCTGTCGTTACAAGTCTATGCCAAAAAGGGAAAGATGTGCAAGTCTAAAAGAAATCTTGATTTAAAGCGGGATCATTCGCAATACATTTACAAGTTTTCAAACCCTAGGGCTGTGGAAGGTCTGCTTCCTGTCAAGGTCCTCCAGAGATGGAGTTGATGATCCCAATTGGAGGCCGATCTCTGGGCTGCTCTTCCCTCCTTGGCGGCTCAGGCTGCGGTAGGGTCCTTGGCCGATCTTCTCTACCCTCAGGCCGACGCCGAATGAACCTATCGAGTCGACCCCGTCGGATGAGCTCCTCGATTTCATCTCGGAGCTGGATGCATTCCTCCATGTCGTGGCCATGATCACGATGGTAGAGGCAGAACTTATTGGGATTGCGCTTCACGGGGTGCGTGCACATCCTCTCTGGCTTTGGGAGCTGCTCTCTGACCTCCATCAGCACCTGGGTTTTCGATGCATTAAGGGGGGCATAGCTGTGGAACCTTCCTGAGGGAGAGCCCCGTCGAGCTCGGCGCTCCGGGCTTCCCTGCCTGCTTGCTCGGGGGGGAGTCTGGACATGCTTGTGCCCGGGAGGAGTTGAGAACATGGCCGAGCTTCTCTCGGGCCTTTTTCGACTGTGGGCTTACTCGAGTCTCCCGCCTGTCGCTCTCTCACGGTCTTCTCATCCTTCATTTTGAAGGCTTCTTCCGCTCGGGCGTACCCTTCGGTCCGAGCTAACAGGTCAGCAAAATCTCTGGGGTACTTCTTTTCAGGAAGAATAAAAGGTCGTTCTTCTGAAGGCCGCCTTTCAGAGTGGCCATCGCTACCGATTGATCCAAGTTTCGGACCTCCAATGCGACGACATTGAAACGGTTGATGTAGGCCCGAATAGACTCTCCCTCCCTCTACTTGATGTTGATGAGGGACTCCGAACCCTTTCGAGGACACCGACTGCTAACAAAATGAGCCACAAACTGGTGGCTCATCTGATCAAAGGAAAAAATGGTACCCGACTTCAGCATCGAGTATCAGTTTCTCGCCGCTCCCTTCAAGGTGGATGGGAAGGCTCGGCATAGAATGGTGTCGGGCATGCCATGAAGCAGTATCATTATCCAGAAGGCCTCCAGGTGGTCAACTGGATCCGAAGTCCCATCGTAGCTTTCAAATTGAGGGAGTTTGAAGTTCGGCGGGATCGGTCCTGCATGATCATTTGAGAAAAGAGAGGGTCAGTGCAAATATCCTCACCATAAGCGGGGGGAGCGTGGCGGAGCTCTTCGATCTGCCTGTTCATCTCCTGGAGCCTCCGGTCCAGAAAATCCTCTCGACTATGGGTCTCGAGGGTCTTCTGACAGAATGGAGGTAGAGATCTTCCAGGGGTGGAATCGTGGTCTGATTGAAGGCTCTCCACCCTTGGATTCATCTTTTCGGGAAAGATGGGGCGGCTGGCCCAAGTGGCCCATCCCACCGTCGGATTTTGGAGTTCCGACGATGCTCTTTTCAGTCGCACTGATGCCTGTGGCTGCTGCTGCTATTGCATGGCCTGCACAGCTTCAGTAAGGCCTCTGACCTGCTGTACCAGTAGGTCGAATTGCTCCACGCCAACCATCATTGCTGGAGGAGGAGGAGGAGGTTGGAAAATCAGAGGTGAGACCGGAGCCTGAGATCTGGCCGCAGAGGCCGTGGATCGCCGTGTGGATGCTTTGCGGGAAGGCATCGGGCAAAGACCTAGTGGGAAAGGAGGAGTGGATGTCAGAAAAGATGATCGAAGGCGGTCCCATTGAACACTCCTTTAAGAACAAGGGTACTGTGAAGATACAGGCCCTCCTTCTAGCACCAATCTTGTTGGTGCAAAAATCCGCCTGCGTCGGAGAAGCTGGAGTCGAGGGAGTCGTGGTCACCGTCGGGACCTGCAAAAGAAGTTTAAACCGGAGTTGGGGTTGCTCCGGCAAGACCCTCCGACGCTCAAGTCAGTTCTCTGCCTCAATAAGAATGGAGTGCTCGAACGAAAATTTTAGCAGAGTTTTGGGATAGAAATTAGAGCTTAGAGAATAACGTATCTGGGGTCCCCCTTTTATAGGTGGAGGGGGCAACAGACTGATAGCGATGTTTGTAACCGTCTGGCAGTGGGCTGCTCAAGGTCAGGAGGAGTTTGTTGCGAAGAGTAGTGGAGTGGAATCGTGGCCATCATCGGGACATGCCACATGGAGTCTGTTGCAGGGAGTGGAGCGGCATCCGTTGTCGCGACTTGCCAGAGGGCGGAGGAACCGTGCGGTATCCATCACAGGAAGTAGAGCAAAATCATGGCCATTATTGTGGTCTGTCAGAGAGTGATGGAGCTGCATGAAATCCGTCGCAGGAGGTGGAGCAGAATCGTGGCCGTTACTGCGGCCTGCCAGGGAGTGATGGAGCCGTGCGGAATCTATTGCAGGAAGTGGAGCAGAGTCGTGGCCGTTACTGCGGCCTGCCAAGGGGTCCAGGTCTCAGTTGGAGTCCGGTCTCTGTGGAAGCCCGGATGGGGATCATTTGTCGAGGAGTCTCGGTCAAGGCTTGTCTGCAACAGAAATCCGAAAAGAATTCATCCATAATGGAAGCTTGAGCGAAGGCTTACGGTGGGAATCCGACACAGACCGCCCATGGTAGAAATTTGAAGAAGATCGTTTACAGCGGAGACTCGGAGTGGGTCGCTTGCAGTAGGAGCTCGGAGTTCGGCTCCCGTAGGAGTCCGGGCGAAGTCCACCTGCAATTGAAGTCGGGGGCGAAGTCCGGCTCCCGTAGGAGTCCGGACGAAGTCTACCTGCAATTGGAGTCGGGGGTGAAGTCCAGTTCCCGTAGGAGTCCGGACGAAGTCCTCCTGCAGTCGGAGTCGGGGATGAGGTCCGGCTCCCATAGGAGTCCGGGGGAAGTCCACCTGCAATTGAAGTCGGGGGCGAAGTTTGGCTCCCGTAGGAGTTCGGATGAAGTCTACCTACAATTGGAGTCAGAGGCGAAGTCCGGCTCCTGTAGGAGTCCGGACGAAGTCCTCCTGCAGTCGGAGTCAGGGATGAAGTCCGGCTCCCGTAGGAGTCCGGACGAAGTCCTCCTACAGCCAGAGTCGGGGATGAGGTCCGGCTCCCGTAGGAGTCCGAGCGAAGTCCACCTGCAATTGAAGTCGGGGGCAAAGTCTGGCTCCCGTAGGAGTCCGGACGAAGTCTACTTGCAATTGGAGTCAGGGGCGAAGTCTGGCTCCCGTAGGAGTCCGGACGAAGTCCTCCTACAGTCAGAGTCGGGGATGAAGTCTGGCTCCCGTAGGAGTCCGAACGAAGTCTTCCTGTAGTCGAAGTCGGGGATGAAGTCCGGCTCCCATAGGAGTCCGGGCGAAGTCCTCCTGCAGCCGGAGTCGGGGGTGAAGTCCGGCTCCCATAGGAGTCCGGGCGAAGTCTTCCCGCAGTTGAAGTCGGAGATGAAGTCCGGCTCCCATAGGAGTCCGGACGAAGTCTTCCTGTAGCCGAAGTCGGGAATGAAGTCCGGCTCCCGTAGGAGTCCGGATGAAGTCTAGAAGGTGGTCGATCACTATGGAAACTTGGATGGAGTCCATCCGTCGTGAAGAATCCGGTCGACGTTGGTGGGGGTTTATCCATAGACAGAATTTGGGAATGTTGCGGAGGCTCGACCGCAAGAGAGGTTCGACGAGATGTCGTCGGAGGTCGGAAGTCGGTAGAATCCCTAGAGGGTCACTCCTATCACGAACTTCGGCTAGGGGGTATTTTATACCCAACAACTTTTATCTCTAAAATACTTATTGTATTGTAGATAGCACAACAAACTATAGAATTTTAGTTAAGTTGTATCATTTAATCTTATATGATCATTTCTAAATAATACTATCCTTGTAGATAGCACAACAAGACAGCACTACCAAAATATGCCATAAGTATCACTTAGTCAATATCATATCAATCTCTATAGCAAGTCTTGTGGATAGCACAACAAACTCACTACCAATAAGTAAGAGCATATTAAAATTTTTTGAAAAAACATATATACATGCATCTTATGCAATCTTAATTTTTATTTCTAACTACCAATAAGTAAGAGCATATAAAAAAAAATCTATTGGTTATAAACTTTTGAAAAAATCATCCAAGCCACAGGATGGTTTATAGGTCTAACCTTAGGTGCTTCTTAGATTGAACCACCTCATGGTCAATCTTAATGCGCCTTGCTCTACAAATGCATGGTAGTTAGTCTCATCTCCATAAAGACTACATGAATGCTCGATCTTTATCTAAAAATAGAAAAAAATGATTTTTATCTATTTCAAATATTTTTTTTTTATAATTTTACATCAATATGTAAAAATTTCAATCAACATTTGAAACATATAAAAGAAAAATTTTGTTGATTATACAATGCATCAGGGGCACCCAGCCCCTATTGCAACTCTTGCAGATACATTTATATAATCAGCTAATATGAAGCATTCATACATAGATCCATCACATGGATGTACCATAGTCCATAACCACTTAACATATATTTTATAATAATTATAAAATATGATAATAATTTTCATGTTATCTTAATTGTGATATCATTCATAAACATGTCAATAAAGATGTTTAAATATACATAAGGGACATCTAGGTTTTTTGATTCAGGTTCAACACTTGATCCAATTTATAATTTTAAGTCAATCATGTGTCATCCTTTTGAGTTGTGTTGACCAATTCTTAGGTTAACCTAATTAATTAGGTTAGCATAGATTCGGTCAACCAGGACTCAAAACCTAACCAATTAAGTAAATGATAATTTGATCAACCTAAATTAAACATAACTTCTAATCAAATTAGAAATATGAATTTGATTTAATCTATAATCATAAATTTTAATCATATTAGATCAATAATTATAGTTAAATCAAAACATCGACAAAAATCTTAATCCATGTCTGATGCATCCTTTCCATGATCAAAATTTTTTCGGCTCCACACATACTGGACAACAACCAAGATGGAAGACCCACAATGGTGAGTTCCAATAATATGTGGTCGGCCTTAGATTTTTGGTGAATGCATCAAATGCAAAAATCTCAATCTTAGCAATGTACATCCAATGGACCATTCCAAGGCTTCACGCATCCATGCACTGGATTTACAATTTATGAAAATTAATCAAAGATCTAACTTAAATTTGTCACAAGTTAAAGACATGGAAATATATCTAAGTGTGATCATGGATTTATAATATTTATCATTAACAAAAGTGCATCAAAAATATGAACTAAACATCATTCAAAAATCTATTTTCACATAATTGAACTGGATCTAATCCATATCATAATAATAACATGATATTGATTGAATCAATCAAGGATGGCTCTGATACCACGTTGGATTTTGATGACGTAGCAGAATATAAATTTCAAAAATTTTATATGATTCAACTATTAAAAATAAGTTTAACAATCAAACTAGACTACCAAAATACAAAATCCTAGGAAACACCCTGATGATACCAATCAAATAATATAAGCATATATAACAAGAAAGATCAGAGTCATATACCAACATGAAGATGATATCTGTAATCTTGGGATCTCTACAAGACTTCAAAGTAGAAGCCCTCCAATAGGGATCTACACGGGACTGATCAGGACCCTTTCCAATTTGACGTAGTGCTGCAACCTTCTTTGCAAGTCCATTGTTCATCGTTCTTCGCAAGAACGAATTATCCCACTACTTGTATACCTTCGAGACCTTCACTCGGATCACTATAGAAACCTTTTCTTACAATAACACACTACAAAAAATCAGATTTGATGTTCAACACTTGAACAATCTGATTTTAGGACAAGCATCATATGCTTTTCAATTTCTCTTCCCTTCCTTTCCATTTTTCTCTCCTCTTTTCCTTGCATTTTTTTCAGACTTTTTCTTGTCTTTTTCCTCTCATTCTCACACCTAAACTCAGCCAGATATGGGACATGGAACTTGATGTAGCATCTCCTTATTTATAGGATAAGAAAGAGGTGCCATTTATTTCCAAGAGACGCCAACACTTGGCATTAAAAATTCTCATATGAAGATAATAATTTGGTGTGGAATAAGAGATGTGTCACAAACAGAAGGACTCTCCTTTCTATTTCCACATTCCAAGATGCCATCTGATGGTGCGTCCATTAAGAAATATCATGGAATAAGAGAAGAAAAAGGAAGGAAGTTAAGAGTCCAATATGAAATGGACTCTTCCATTTCATTGCATAAAATTATGGGGCATCCCAAATAAATTTTGGCATGTGAGTTCCTTCCCAGAGAAGGACTCTTCCTTCTCTTCCATGCCCACATATCCCAAGAGCCATCTGATGGTGCAAAAACCAAGGAACGTGTGGAATATGGTAAGAAAATTAAGACGAGTATAAAAAAAGGACTCCTCTTCTTAATGACTAAATTAAATGGGGTGTGACATTTATTTTGTGCATGTGGTTTTGGCATGGAGGAGGTTGATTTCATATGAAACACTTCCATAAAAATCAGATAAGCCACCTATTTATTTGATGGTTCAAACCTAATCACATTAGGTCAAGACAACAAGTCAAGAGTTAGCATAAACACCTTTGCACTAAACCCAATTAGAAACTTAGGTTAATTCATGTGCTAGCAATTTAATTAACCTATTAGATTTACAATAAATCTAAATAAATTAGATCAAGATCAAATTTTTATTGTGTGTGATCCATTTGATTTCAAATCTAGCTAGCAGTAGATCCAGACTCTCGACGTAATCCTAATCAATTAGATTAGGTTAGCCTAAGAATCTCAATTAACTAGAACTCTTCCTAATTAATTTTCAAATTAAACTCTTTTAATTTTGATTAGTCCATAAGTCAAGATTGACGTCTAGCATTGTGTCATGACTATCCAAAAGATTTAAAATTTAATAAAAATATCAAAATTATCCTTCTATGGTGAGTTACCGTGCAATTCAATCCTTCGATCACATAACATCCCAGACAGATCATGGATATAGAAACATATCAAGCCCAAATATCTATCCATATATATCTCGATCTAATTGATGATGACTCGATTAATGAATTAGTAGAAACTTTTTCTACTATTCATCACTGTTCTGGCTAGAGACTCTCACAGTCATCACCCTATGAGATCACATAAGATGTTCTCTCCTCCTATAAAGAGTGACTGATTCCTTGTTGACCACTTACAATCTCTATGCACACTTTACCATACCCAAAATATCTCACACATATCTCAAAGTGACATGCTAGAAAATAAATCAAAGTAAGAATTCATATACATAAGGTACTATGGTGATCTCAGGTCAAAAGATCACATGTACCACTCCCACTGGAGAACCATCTGTTGACATGCTGTAAGGCTCCATTAGATATTCTTTCTGTGATCAGTTCAGTGAACTTATTCTCTAATGAGCACCTACATCATTGTATTAGTGTCACCACACAAATGATTATGAGATCAATCATCCTCTCCATCGAGCATATATAGGATGTACCAGTCTTATCTGTATCATCGATCTCCGACTCGATGATCCAACGACTAGAAATATTTTAGATTGGGACTATCAAGATTTTAGATCTCGCTGGCATGATTTTATCATGATCCTAAACTTATTGTTCTAATTTATGGAGCTTATCATAATCATAAAAAATATGATGCAGCAAATGATAAAACATAATATCTCATGAATAAAATAACTAATGTTATACAAATGAGTAGGAAAAAATATAGAAAAGTTTCTTCACATTACCCATGCGATTGGCTTGTAGGACACTATTCTTTCAATGACAACTTCAAATTTTATTACTAATTAAGTTGTTACAGGATTTAATTTTTATATTAGAACTAATGTATTTCTGAACTGTGCAAACACATTATCGAAGTACGTTGCTGAGAGGTACTGTGATGACCCATCTTCTTAGCCCCCTCTTGATCTTGAGGATGGCTCAACACCACCGTGAGGATGAGTAAGAGCCGGGTCATAAGATTCGACCACAGCTTCGACCCTTCACTGGCTCGATATCCTTCGACATCTTCATAAGCCTCGACATCCCAGATCTAGAGTGATGCATATATGGAAGAGATCGTGCAGAGGCTTCTGCAGCCACGACCTCAGAGCCTCTTGGATGCCATCCGTGATATGATTGTGAAACTTCTCTGAGATCCTCAGCTGCACAACTGACTAGGCTTGTGGTTCCAACCATCATATTAGATAATTATATATTACTAAACCTTTTTATTTATTTAAGTTTTCATATTTAGAAGCTTCATA
>NC_025997.2:47344490-47435501 GCF_000442705.2 Elaeis guineensis
TTGGATCAAATCTAAAAGGAATAAGTTTGGATTTCGAATTCTATGAGATAGAGTTTTAGAAATCCAAAACTCTTTCAATTTTGCACCGAATTTATCCAAATTTTTTTTGGAATTTTTGGCTTTTAGGGTTTACATTGTGACACCTTTTCTGTGATCCATCATAAAAATATGGAGGAGGTGCTCAAGAGTTGGGCGTCCCTTAACTTGCCATGTTTGGATAAGCCTTGACTAGGTGTTTGACCTAGACAAGGACTCTATCATATCTCTCTATATAAGATGAGTTTCTTCATGAAATTTTAGGAGAGATAGTATTTGAGAGACCTTTCTGCCATCCAAAAATTAGAGAGAAATACCTTTGGGTCGTGGAGATATAAAAGAAAGTTTGGGTGTCTAGAGAGAAAAACGTGAAGAAGAAGAGGGTCTTCTTCTAGGGTTTTTGTTTTCATATCTTTCCTCCCTCCATCTTGAGTTTCCTGAGAGTGTCTCAGATCTGAAACTCCTCCTTCTACTTTCATCTTTGGAAGAGTCCAAATCAAGAAGAAGGAGGCACCTGATCAACCATCAAAGAAGGATCAGCGCAGTACTAGCATACTGTGCTGATTTCCTGAAGCAGGACTTCTGATCGAGATTCGTGGGCTCGTGTGGAACTCCTAGAGGCCGGATGCGTGTGCGCTTGCAACATCATCCTTAAGCCCAGATCAGCAAGGTTAGAAACGTCCTAACTTGCAAGGTAATAGATCTGATCTATTGTTTAATACATACATTAGATGTAGCTAGTATAGAAACATGTTGATATGATCAACATGTAGTTCATACTATATTTAAATATATTTTAATTTTTGATTTAATATCATATAATAATCATGTAATAGGATCTTAGATCTAGGGATTTTCTGATCTTAGAAAATAAATTTTGGATTTATTTTAGTCTTCCGCTGTATGATCTTGAAAAATTTTCAAGATCTAACCCTGAAACCCTAGATCTGGTTCCTACAATTAGGTATCAGAGCCAGGTTCTTTATTACATGATTATTTATACATGCTTAGATTATTTTTTAGATTAGATCTAATTTATAATCTGATTATTAAATCTGAAATTAAAATTTTAGATCAATCACAAACTGCAAGGTTGTCCTGCTGTAAGGTTTACCCCTTACAGTGCAAAGGTTGTCCTAGTTTGTGTAGATCTATCTTTAATCATAAATTTATTAGATATGATCTAGATTAAATTTATGATTTATTAGATTTAAAAAATGTTTAAATCTGAAATAAAATCTCTTTGTTAATAATTTTTGTGCAAAGAAATTATTTAAAGTTGAAATTGTTTCAATTACATGAACCTGTTTAGATTAGATCTAAAGTAGTTTCATGTTTATTTCACTTGCATCTTGATTATGAATCAAACATGCAATATGGTTGGTAGAATCATATTGTAAAATTATTTTACAAATATAAAAATTATTTTTTTTTGAAAAGCCCAAACCCAACCCTCAGCCCAAAACTTAATTAAGAATTAAGAAGTTATTTGATTAGGTTCTAGGATTGTGAATTGAAGAACTTAAGACACAAATCATAACACATTGGGTTAATGGGTTAGTGGGAATTAGGTCCATTAATTGGGTTAGACCTATGGTTAGATTAAAGATGGACTTAATTAGAGAATTGACTAAATCTAATCAATTATTGTCTTAGATTAGGTCAAGGATTCTCTAGATCAATTACAATAGTTGTAGTTGGTCAAGTCCATGTCTTTAACGAGAACCAAATGGACTTGATTTTTGGCTAAGCGGTCTAGCACGAACTGTTAGGTTGATCTAATCGAAACTAATTAAACCAGTTGGTGTCTAAGGTAAACCAGACCGGTGGTTTTTAATTGGGAGCCCGCTTACCTGGCCATTTCTGATGGTGTCTAAGGCAAGCTTTGGCAGACCCTCCCACTGATCGAACTTACCTGGCCTCTTGATGAAATTATGTTTTGATCGGATCACTTGACTATTCAAGCTGACCCATGTCAGCTAGGTAAATCAGTGTGACTGATTTAGGTGCTCCTAGACCAGCCCTGGTCTCCCTTAAGCTGACTTGGTGAAGCCAGTGGGAGGATCATGATAAGCTGGTTCATCTGACCTCATCCTCTATATTATTTAAATCCTCTAAAATTATTAGGTCCTTAAAATGATAAAGTTATGGAGATAACTGAGTCATAGCCTCCCATTAAGGTGTTTGATAATGAGTCCATGAACTCAATAATCATTGCAGACCCAAAGGCCTGGTGCTTGTTGACTAATGGAATTATCACTCATCATATGACGACTTGGAAGTATCTCTCTAATGGTGGTTAGGTGAGCCAACCAAAGTTGAGCTTAATCATTCATTGGTTAGATACACCAAGTATGATCATGTTAATGGTTGGACCTAACTGGATCCTTACAGTGGAGGCCAAAGCCTACTGATTAGATTTCTGGGGCAAAATTAAAATTACTAGAAATTGTTTAGAGAAACAATTGGTTATGAACCTACCCTTAGATGTACATGGGTTGGCCAACCAAAGTTGGGCTTGTGTGCAGTCTAAGTGGATTCTAGTACCCGCTAAGGAATTAGGATAATTCTTCGAATTGAAGGTAGAGGCTACCAATTCGAATAAAATAGTGGGAGAAACCTTTTGATTAAAGTCCAAATCTTTAGGTTTAATGAATCAATTACTAATTAGGTTATGGTTCTCCTTTGTGCAAATATGGCCACTTCCCTATCGCTCCGATCATTGTTGGACAATGATAAGTTGGTGGGACCCAACTTCGGTAGCTGGTACCGAAAGTTGAAGATAGTCCTGGAGCATGAACGGATCCTATATGTGATAATGGATCCTGCACCTGAGGAGCCAGCTGTCAATGCACGTGGAACAGTCAGAGACACTTACCAGAAGTGGCTCAGTGACCGGACCACGGTGCGCTGTATCATGCTGGCTGCTATCATGAGCGACGAGTTCAGTCACAGATTCGAGACGGCTCAGCCAAAGGACATGCTTCAAGTGTTGGAGGATACCTTTGGCACACCTTATGACGTAGAGAGGCACAAGACTAGTTGTGCCATCTTCAACGCCAAAATACGGGATGGAGTCTCTGTCACTGATCATGTATTGTACATGATCGAGCTGATGGAACGATTGAGCAAGCTCGGCTTTCCCTTGCATGAGCAGCTTGGGAAAGATGCAATACTGAACTCGCTGCCCAAGTCTTGTCTCCCATTCCTCACTCATTATAGAATGACAAAGCCTGAAGTAAACTACCATGGGTTAATGGGGTTGCTTCAGAACTTTGAGAAGGATCACCAACTCCTCAAGGAGTCGGTGAACTCAGTGAACTTAGTGGGAGGTTCATCTTCTGGATCTCGACCCTTTGAGAAAGAAAAGAAGAACAAGAAGAAGAAAGTCAAGAAGGTGCAAGTTCAGGCTGGGACATCTGTGCAGAGCTAGACCAAAAAGATCAAGCCTGATAAGAGTCTATTCAACTGGCAAGCACCCTAGATTAGATAGTGTGTCAAATATCTACTTATGGCATTGGAGGTTAGGTCATATAAATAAGAACAGAATAAACAGGTTGACTCAAGAGGGAATCCTTAAAGTCAATGATTGTGAATCACTTCCAACCTGTGAGTTCTGTCTTCTTGGTAAAATGACCAAGTCATCTTTTACTGAAAAAGGTGAGAGAGCTACTGAGCTCTTGGGCCTAGTACATACTGATGTATGCGGGCCCATGAGCACCAGTGCTAGAGGTGGATATTTCTACTTCATAGCTTTCACGGATGACCTATCCCAATATGGATATGTCTATCTGATGAAACATAAGTCGGATTCATTTGAAATGTTCAAACGATTCCGAAGTGAAGTAGAAAAATAAACTAGGAAGAGTATTAAAACTCTTCGATCTGATCAAGGAGGAGAATACCTTTCTAGTGAGTTTCTCACATATCTAGGAGAGAATGGGATTCTCTCCCAATGGACTCCTCCAGGAACACCACAGCATAATGGTGTGTTTGAAAGGAGGAATCGGACTTTGTTAGACATGGTCCGATCCATGATGGATTTTTGCTAGCTTGCTGATATCCTTCTGGGGATATACACTCGAATCGACCTGTTATCTGTTAAATAGGATTCCAAGTAAGTCTATAATTAAGACTCCATATGAGATATGGACGGGACGTAAGCCAGCACTTTCACACCTTAGGGTCTGGGGGTGCCCGGCCTATATCAAACAATTAGTCACAGACAAACTTGGACCTAGGTCTGACAAATGCTCATTCATAGGGTACCCCAAAGAGACAAAAGGATATTTTTTCTACCATGCTGATGAAACAAAAGGTGTTCGTCAGCCTTAAGGCAATCTTTTTAGAAAAGGAGTTCCTTGGTGAAGGAATCGTTGCCTCTAAGATTGAACTTGATGAAGTTCAACAGGTAGAAGGACCGACACCAATAGCTGAACCTGAGTTTGATATGATTAGATCATATCCGGAGCCCAATGTACCTGCACCATTAAGGCGATCTGGTAGAGTACCGCATCAACCGGACAGATACTATGGTTTCTTGGTCTGGGACGGTGATCCCATCGAACTTGATGAGAATAATGAGGATCCGATCACCTATATGGATGCAATGCAGAGACCTGATTCCGAGAAATGGCTTGAAGCCATGAAATCCGAAATGGAGTCCATGAAGGTCAATGATGTATGGACATTGGTTGACCCACCTGAAGGGGTTAAACCCATTGGGTGTAAATGGGTCTTCAAAAGGAAGAGGGGCGCAGACGGAAAGGTGGAGACCTATAAAGCCCGTCTGGTTGCCAAGGGGTATCGTCAACGTTATGGTATTGACTATGACGAGATATTTTCTCCTGTGGCAATGCTCAAATCTATTCGGATAATGCTTGCAATAGCTGCCCATCTGGATTATGAGATCTGGCAGATGGATGTAAAGACAGCTTTCCTGAATGGAGAGCTGACTGAAGAGGTGTATATGATACAACCTGAAGGGTTTACATCCACAGATGAGTCCAAGGTGTGCAAGCTTCAGAGATCCATTTATGGACTGAAGCAAGCTTCTCGGAGTTGGAACATGGATTTTGATAAGGTGATCAAAATGTATGGCTTCATTAAGAATGGAGAAGAGCTCTGCATCTATAAATGGGCAAATGGTCCAGTTGTGATATTCCTTGTCTTGTACGTGGATGACATTCTCTTAATCGAGAATGACATCCCCGCACTACAGGGAATAAAAGTTTGGTTGTCATCACAGTTCTCCATGAAGGACTTGGGTGAAGCATCCTACATCCTAGGGATGAAGATCTATAGGGATAGATCTAAAATGATGCTTGGGTTATCCCAGTCCATGTACATAGACACTGTGCTGAAGAGGTTCAGCATGGAGAATTCCAAGAAGGGCTATCTACCGATAGGCCATGGAATTTCTCTCTCTAAGAAGGATTATCCGACAACTCCTGAAGAGAGAGAGCGTATGAGTAGAGTCCCATATGCTTCAGCCGTGAGATCTATCATGTACGCCATGACATGTACAAGACCAGATGTGGCATACTCACTAGGAGTAGTGAGTAGATACCAATCTGATCCTGGAGAGAATCACTGGAAAGTGTTTAAAGCCATCCTTAAGTATTTGAGAAATACTAAGGACCAATGGTTGGTTTATGGCAAGTCAGATCTGAAACTTGTGGGGTTCACAGACTCTAGCTTTCAATCTGACCATGATGATAGCAGGAGCTGAATGGTGGAGCCATCTGCTGGAAGAATTCCAAGCAGCATACTGTGGCAGACTCTGTTTGTGAAGCGAAGTATATCGCAGCATCAGATGCCGCGAAGGAAGCTGTGTGGCTGAGGAAATTCATCAACGAGCTCAGAGTAGCACCCTCTCTCGATGGTCCAGTCCTGCTCTACTGCGACAGCACTGGTGCCATAGCTCAGGTGAAGGAACCCAAAGCACATTAGCGGATGAAGCACATCTTGCGCCGCTTCCACCTGATCCTAGAGATCGTGGATCGAGGTGACGTCGACCTTCAGAAGATCGACGGAAAGGAGAACCTAGCCGACCCCTTCACTAAAGCCCTGGCAATAAAAGAGTTCGACAACCACAAGTCGAAGATGGGTATTAGATACTGTGCCGAGTGGCTTTAGGACAAGTGGGAGTTGTTGGGAAATGTGTCCCAAAAAGCCAATCGTCAAGCTGTTGACGGTTGAGCAACCAAGTATTGTAATTGATTTGTTAATAAATAAAATATATTTGGCATCTTCATCATAAGCTTTCATCTTCTAATGAACTCCGTTGTTATGATGAAGTCCTTAGGACTATTTAGGTTCGATAAAGAGAGGATTTATCGATTAGTCCTTAAAACTGTTCACGACCAAATGATAGGCTGTTAATAAGGACGACAGCTTCTATCGAGCATAGGTCGCTGTAGGCCATATGGGTTGATTGTCCTCTTAACCAAAGAGTGTGGAGACACTAGTATGGCATACAGGTGAGATGTAAGGGTACATCATCATTGAACGTGACCAACTCCAGAGTATTCTACTGTCGAGAATATCTCTGATGGGATATAGGTATAAGTGTCCCTTAGACTTGAGATCACCTCAGTGACTTGCAAGCAACTCACTGTGCTTTGGTACTGGACTAACTAAATTTCTAATTCAGGGACGGAAGGCTTCTGGGCACAGTCAAGTACTTACGAAGTCAGAGTGTGATCGAGATGGGATTGACCACTCCAAGAGTTGGAGAAGAATGAGTCGCTGTATTTCAATTTAGCAAAACCTTGGCCAGGGTAATCCATCAGATGGATTTGATATTTTGAAATACAATGTGGACAACCTGATCAGAGTTGACAGTTGAGCTCTGGGGTGTCCTATGATCATTTTGGTCAAGGGGATGAATTATATGAAAACTATATCCGCATGGATTCTAAGGATGTTGTTCTACACATTCGACCTATCCGGTCGTCGGGTATCATTGCTAGATGGTCACTTCGATTGGTATAGGAATTTATTTCTATACTACCAGCTTAGGTTCGGACCTATGAGGTCACACACATTAGAGTTCATGATCCGATCAGATGGTTGATCAACGATTAAGAATCGTTCTAGGGTTAGATGATCAATACGATTGATATTTAACCCAGTGCAAGTGTTGTAGGAGGATCGATTAGCAATTCGATTGCTAATTGGCTTAATTTGATTAAGCCAATGGGCTGAGATTAAGTCTAATTAAATATGATTTAATTAGATTTGGTTTGGGCTTGATTGGATCAAGTCCAATTGGTTTATTGGATAAGCCAAGTGCAAGGAAAGACTAGTCCTAGTTCAACTAGGACTTGGGTCAATCTAATTTCTAATTTGATTAGAAAATTAAATCAGATTTAAATCTAATTTAATCTGATTAAATTAGGTTTTTAATTAGGTTAAGACCTATTTTAATTAGGTTGATCTAATTTTGATTTGATTTGATTTGGAAAACCAAATTAAAACAAGTCATGAGACAGAATCCTAGTAGGACTAGGATTCCACCTTGCGCCACATAAGCCTTCTCCACGCCCTCTCTCTTATTCAACGTCAATCTCCACTTATTTTGTGTGACAAAAGCCCTCTCCCAGATCTCTCTCACGTTCACAAAAGGTCTCTTCTCTTCTTTCTTACATGGAAGGTGGTTTGGATCAAATCTAAAAGGAATAAGTTTGGATTTTGAATTCTATGAGATAGAGTTTTAGAAATCCAAAACTCTTTCAATTTTGCACCGAATTTATCCAAATTTTTTTTGGAATTTTTGTGGCCTTTTAGGGTTTATATTGTGAACCCTTTTCTGGTAATCCATGCATAAAAATATGGAGGAGATGCTCAAGAGTTGGGCGTCCCTTAACTTGCCATGTTTGGATAAGCCTTGACTAGGTGTTTGACCTAGACAAGGACTCTATCATATCTCTCTATATAAGATGAATTTCTTCATGAAATTTGAGGAAGAGATAGATATTAGAGAGACCTTTATGCCATCTAAAAATCAGAAATAAATACCTTTGGGTCGTGGAGATATAAAAGATGCAAGTTTGGGTGTCTAGAGAGAAAAACGTGAAGAAGAAGAGGGTCTTCTTCTTGGGTTTTTATTTTCACATCTTTCCTCTCTCCATCTTGAGTTTTCTGAGAGTGTCTCAGATCTGAAACTCCTCCTTCTACTTTTCATTTTTGGAAGAGTCCAAATCAAGAAGAAGGAGGCACCTGATCAACCATCAAAGAAGGATCAGCGCAGTACTAGCATACTGTGCTGATTTTCTGAAGCAGGACTTCTGATCGAGATTCGTGGGCTCGTGTGGATGACTCCTAGAGGCCGGACGCGTGTGCGGCTTGCAACATCATCCTCAAGCCCAGATCAGCAAGGTTAGAATGTCTAACTTGCAAGGTAATAGATCTGATCTATTGTTTAATACATACATTAGATGTAGCTAGTATAGAAACATGTTGATATGATCAACATGTAGTTCATACTATATTTAAATATATTTTAATTTCTGATTTAATGCCATGTAATAATCATGTAATAGGATCTTAGATCTAAGGATTTTCTGATCTTAAAAAATAAATTTTGATTTATTTTAGTCTTCCGCTGTATGATCTTGAAAAGTTTTCAAGATCTAACCCTGAAACCCTAGATCTGGTTCCTACAGGGGGTACCCGATTGCCGTCGCATTGACTGGTCCTTTTGTTTATGGCCGCAGATTTGTCCGAGTTCACTCGGGTTTGATGCCTCCTTTCAGAGTTCGAGCTCGAAGGTCTGAGCTTCTCGTCGCCCTGAGGAAGCCGTCTTATCCTTGGCCTGTGTTGAGAGCTCTCTTGGAGATCGAAGATTTTGATAAGAACTCCAATCCTCGCTGAGACAAGGTTCCCTGTATCTTTGATGTAATTTGTTTTTCATTCATCGCTGATGCAATTCGTCACTTTCCTTTTTAACCCCCCTCCCCTTTTTCCTTTTTCTTTTCTCGAGTGAGGGTTTTCCCTCTGCTCTTAGTGGGGTCGCGGGAGCACAGAGGGGCCACTGAAAAGGTTTTCTTTTTTTTATCTGATCTCAAATGACCGGACCTTAGTTGGTGTCAGGACGATGTTCTTCCCCTATTTCTGATGCAGTTGATCTCAGCTCAGATTAGGAAGAGGTTCTTCCCCCGCTCCTAATAGGGTTGTGGGGGCACATATGGGCATTGCAGGGCCTCTCCCTCCATCCGATCTCAGAGTAACCGAGCCTTCGACTTTGCTCATGTTAGGGCGAGGTTCTCCTCCTGTCCCTAACAGGGCTGTGGGGCACATATGGGCGCTGTAGGGCCTCTCCCCCCATCCGGTCTAAAAATAACCGAGCCTTCGACTTTGCTCATGTTAGGGCGAGGTTCTCCTCCTGTCCCTAACATGGCTATGGGGGCACGTATGGACACTGTAGGGCATCTCCCGCCATTCGATCTAAAAATAATCGGGCCTTCGACCTTGCTCATGTTAGGACGAGGTTCTCCTCCTATCCCTAACATGGCTGTGGGGGTGCATATGGGCACTGTAGGGCCTCTCCCCCCATCCGATCTAAAAATAATTGGGCCTTCTACCTTGCTCATGTTAGGGCGAGGTTCTCCTCCTGTCCCTAACATGGCTGTGGGGGTGCATATGGGCACTGTAGGGCCTCTCCCCCCATCCGATCTTAAAATAATCGAACTTTCGATTTCGCCCATATTAGGTGTTGTTTTCGTTGTCTGAAGGGGTTATCCCCTGTCATTACAAGTCCATGCCAAAAGGGAAAGATATGCAAATCTAAAAGGAATCTTGATTTAAAGCGAAGTCGTTCATATTACATTTACAGATTTTTCAAATCTCAGGGTTGTAGAAGGTCTGCTCCCCATCAAGGTCCTCTAGAGACAGAGTTGATGATCCCAATTGGAGGCCGATCTTCGGACTGCTCTTCCCTCCTCGGTGGCTTAGGTTGCGGCAGGGCCCTTGGCCGATCTTCTCTACCCTCAGGCCAACGTCGAATGAACCTGTCGAGCCGACCTCATCTGATGAGCTCCTCAATCTCGTCTCAGAGTTGAATGCATTCCTCTGTGTCATGATCGTGGTCACGATGGTAGAGGCAGAACTTGTTAGGATTGTGCTTCCCGGGGTGTGTGCGCATCCTTTCTGGCCTTGGGAGCTGCTTTCTGACTTCCATCAACACTTGAGTTTTCGATGCGTTGAGGGGGGCATAGCTGCAGAATCTTCTTGGAGGAGAGCCCCGCCGAACCCGGCGCTCCGGGCTTCTCTGTTTGCATGCTCGGGGAGGAGTCTGGGCACGCTTGTGCCCAGGAGGAGTTTGAGAACGTGGTCGAGCTTCTCTCGACCCTTTTTTGACTGCAGGCTTACTCGAGTCTCCCACCTGCCGCTCTCTCGTGGTCTCCTCATCCTTCATCTTGAAGGCTTCTTCTGCTCGAGCGTACCCTTCGGCCCGAGCCAACAAGTCAGCAAAATCCCTGGGGTACTTCTTTTTCAGGGAGAATAGAAGATCGTTCTTCTGAAGGCCGCCTTTTAGAGTGGCCATCGCGATCGATTGATCCAAGTTCCAGGCCTCCAATGTGGCGATATTGAAACGGTTGACGTAAGCCCGAATGGACTCCCCCTCCCTCTGCTTGATGTTGATGAGGGACTCCGAACCCCTCTGAGGATGCCGGCTGCTAACAAAATGAGCCACAAACTGGTGGCTCATCTGATCAAAGAAAAAGATGGTACCTGACTTCAGCACCGAGTACCAGTTTCTCACTGCTCCCTTCAAGGTGGATGGGAAAGCTCGGCACAAGATGGCGTCTGGTGCGTCATGAAGTAGCATCATTGTCCGAAAGGCCTCCAGGTGGTCAACTGGGTCCAAAGTCCCGTCGTAGCTTTCAAATTGAGGGAGCTTGAAGTTTGGGCGGATCGGTTCCTACATGATCATTTGAGAAAAGGGGGGGTCAGTACAAATGTCCTCACCATAAGCGGGGGGAGCATGGCGGAGTTCTTCGATCCATCGGTTCATCTCCTGGAGCCTCCGATCTAGGAAATCCTCTCGGCTACGGGTCTCGAGGGTCTTCTGGCAGAATGGAGGTAGAGATCTTCTAGGAGTAGAATTGTGATCTGACTGAGGGCTCTCCACCCTCGGATTCATCTTTTCGGGAAAGATGGGGTGACTGGCCCAAGTGGCCAATCCTACCGCCGGATTTTGGAGTTCCGACGATGTTCTCTCCAGTCGCACTAACACCTGCGGCTGTTGCTGCTGCTGCATGGCCTGTACCACTTCAGTGAGGCCTCTGACCTGCTAAACCAGTAGGTCGAATTGCTCCACGCCAACTGCCGTTGCCGGAGGAGGAGGAGGAGCCTGTGAAACTGGAGGTGAGGCCGGAGCCTGAGATCTGGTCGCGGAGGCCGTGGATCGCCGAGTGGATGCTTTGCGGGGAGACATCGGGCGAAGATCTAGTAGAGGAAGGAGAAGAGGATGTCGGAGAAGATGACCGGAGGCGGTCCCGTTGAGCGCTTCTTTAAGAACAAGGGTACTGCGAAGACACACCCCTCCCTCTAGCGCCAATCCTGTTGGTGCAAAAATCTGCCGACGTCGGAGAAGCTAGAGTCGAGGGAGTCGCGGTCACCATCGGGACCTGCAAAGGAAGTCTAAACCGGAGTTGGGGGTGCTCCGACAAGACCCTCCGACGCTCAAGTCAGTTCTCTGCCTCAACAAGAATGGAGTGCTCGAACAGAAATTTTAGCAGAGTTTTGAGATAGAAATTAGAGCTTAGAGAATAACGTATCTGGGGTCCCCTTTTTATAGGCGGAGGGTGCAACAGACTGATAGCGATGTTTGTAACTGTCTGGTAGTGGGCCGCTCGGGGTCAGGAGGAGTTTGTTGCGAAGAGTGGTGGAGTGGAGTCGTGGCTATCATCGTGGCCTGCCATGTGGAGCCTGTTGCGGGGAGTGGAGCAGTGTCCGTTGTCGTGACTTGCCAGAGAGTGGTGGAGCCGTGCGAAATCCGTCGCAGGAAGTGGAGCAGAGTCGTGGCCATTACTATGGTCTGCCAGGGAGTGGTGAAGTCGTGCTGAATCCGTCGCAAGGAGTGGAGCAGAGTCGTGGCCATTACTATGGCGTGTCGGTCGAAGCTCGGTTGAGGTATCTGGCAGGGAGAGGTAGCTATCCATCTGAGAGGAGCTCGGATGTTACTGGCGAACCTTCTATCGTTGGGTGCCTTGGGCATTAATACTGCAGGCGAGGGCCATTTGCTGTAGGAGCTTGGCCAGAGGCTTTCCGTAGACGAAATTCAGTTTCACACAGAATTCGACAAAGGATCGACTGGCAGCGGATGTCGGATGGTGCTGGAGAGGTTTATCCACTGGAGGGGTCCAACTGCTGGAGTCTGTGTGCCGTAGGAGTTCATCCGAAATCTATCCACTATAGGAGTTCGATCGGAGTCCGATCTCCGTAGAAGCCCGGATGGGGATCATTTGTCAAGGAAACTCGGCCGAAGCCTGCCTACAATGGAAATTTGAAAGGAATTCATCCACAATGGGAGCTCGGGTGAAGGCTTACAGTGAAAATCTGATGCGGACCGCTCGTAGTAGAAATTTGAAGTAGACCGCTTGTAGCAGAAGCTCGGAGTAGATCGCTTGCGGTAGAAGTTTGGAGTCCGGCCTTTGTAGGAGTTCGGATGAGGTCTACCTGCAACAGGAGTTCAGGATGGAAGTTCGGCTCCCGTAGGAGCCCGGATGAAGACTACCTGCAATCGGGGTTCGGGGAAGAAGTCCGACTCCCGTAGGAGCTCGGATGAAGGTGACCTGCAGCCGAAGTTCGGGGAAGAAGTCTGGCTCCCGTAGGAGTCCAGATGAAGACTACCCACAGCCAGAGTTCGGGGAAGAAGTCTGGCTCCCGTAGGAGTCCGGATGAAGGCTACCTGCAGCCGAAGTTCGGGGAAGTAGTCCGGCTCCCGTAGGAGTCCGGATGAAGTCTAGAAGGTGGTCGACCACTGCAGAAACTTGGGTGGAGTCCGTCCGTCGTGGAGAATCCGATCGACGCTGGTGGGAGTTTATCCATCGACAGAACTTGAGAATGTTGCGGAGGCTCGGCCGTCGGAGAGGTTCGAAAAGATATCACCGAAGGTCGGACGTCAGTAGAATCCCTGGAGGGTCACTCCTGACATGAACTTCGGCTGGAGGGTATTTTATAGCCAACAGATATTTTTATCAAAATTTTATATCTTTCAGGTAGACATGATACATTGCTAGACGTCAATCTTATCTTGTCGGTTTGATCAAATTAAAGAGTTTAATTCGATCGTCAATTAGAAAGAATTCTAATTACTGAAATTGGGTTAGCTCGATTGGATCTAGATTGGTTAGATTAAATTGTAATCAAATTAAATCGATTTTGTTACTCCAAGATTTAATTTTGATGATCACAAACTATTTGAGGAGACTACTAATATGTTTCATATTCTTGGAGATTATTTTTGTGATATTTCAGGTAGTCCAAGAAATTGATTTTAAAAAGCCCCATCTAACATGCCAAAGTTGAAGTTTCTACAAGATGGAGAGTTTTTCGAAGGCTTTTGAGAGTGTCCAAGTCATTTGAAAGTATTTGAAAGTGTTCTGATAAGTTTTAGACTTTCAATGCATGAAAAATTGGATTGACACAAAATGGAGCGATCCATCTGGGTCATCCCATTTTATTGGGTAGCCGGCATGCCTGTTTTTGACTCATAACACGCAATGGGACGACCCACCTAGGATGACCCATGCAGTGGGATGACCCCTAAGATCCTGAGATCAAAACAGAAAGTTGAACTTTTTGTCTGGCCAAATGAGGCATCCCATGAGATTTCTCAGTCACAGTGGGTGACCCACTTGGGACGACCTATTCTGGATGAGTTCGTAATGGTTAGTTTTCAGCCCATTTTTGGTGTATTTAATACGCATTAAACACTCTCCAATGGCTCTAAACCAACTCTAAGATATTCTCAAGGGTAAATGGTGACTATAAACACTCTCTTGAAGTAGAAAATTATAAGATTTTGCAAGTATTCAATTTCAAATCTGAGAAAAGCTCATTCAGCCCTGTTGGTGCAAAAATCCACCTGCGTCGGAGAAGCTGGAGTCGGAGGAGTCGCGGTCACCGTCGGGACCTGCAAAAGAAGTCTAAACCAGAGGTGGGGTTGCTCTGGCAAGACCCTCCGATGCTCAAGTTAGTTCTCTACCTCAATAAGAATGGAGTGCTCGAACGGAAATTTTAGCAGAGTTTTGGGATAAAAATTAAAGCTTAGAGAATAACGTATCTGGGATCCTCCTTTTATAGGCGGAGGGGGCAACAGACTGATAGCGATGTCTGTAACCGTCTGACAGTGGGCTGCCCAGGGTCAGGAGGAGTTTATTGCGGAGAGTAGTGGAGTGGGATCGTGGCCATCACCTGGGCATGCCACGTGGAGTCTGTTGCGTGGAGTGGAGCGGCGCCCGTTGTCGCGACTTGCCAGAGTGTGGAGGAACCATGTGGTATCCGTCGCAGGAAGTGGAGCAGAATCGTGGCTACTATTGTGGTCTGCCAGGGAGTGATGGAGCCGTGCGAAATCCATCGTAGGAAGTGGAGCAGAGTCATGGCCGTTACTGCGGCTTGTCAGGGAGTGATGGAGCCGCACAGAATTTGTTGCAGGAAGTGGAGCAGAGTCGTGGTCGTTACTGCGGCCTGCCAGGGGGTCCAGGTCTCGGTTGGAGTCCGATCCCCGTAGAGGCCCGGATGGGGATCATTTGTCGAAGAGTCTCGGCTAAGGCCACTCGTGATAGAAATTTGAAGTGGATCATTTACAGCAGAAACTCGGAGTGAGTCACTTGCAGTAGGGGCTCAGAGTCCGGCTCCCGTAGGAGTCCGGATGAAGTCTTCCTGCAGTCGAAGTCGGGGACAAAGTCCAGCTTCCGTAAGAGTCCGGGCGAAGTCCTCTTGCGGTTGAAGTCGGGGATGAAGTCCGGCTCCCATAGGAGCCCAGACGGAGTCTACCTACAATCAAAGTCGGGGGCGAAGTCTGGCTCCCGTAGGAGTCCGGACGGAGTCTACCTGCAATCAAAGTCGGGGGCGAAGTCCGACTCCCGTAGGAGTCCGGACGGAGTCTACCTGCGGTTGAAGTCGGGGACGAAGTCCGGCTCCCGTAAAAGTTCGGACGGAGTCTACCTGCAATCAAAGTCGGGGGCGAAGTTCGGCTCCCGTAGGAGTCCGGATGGAGTCTATCTGCAGTCAAAGTCGGGGGCGAAGTCCGGCTCCCGTAGGAGTCCAGATGAAGTCTTCCAGCCATAGAAGTCGGGGATGAAGTCCGGCTCCCGTAGGAGTCCAGACAGAGTCTCCCTGCAGTCAAAGTCGGGGGCAAAGTCTGGCTCCCGTAAGAGTTCGGATGGAGTCTACCTGCAATCAAAGTCGGGGGCGAAGTCTGACTCCCGTAGGAGTTCGGATGGAGTCTACCTGTAGTCAAAGTCGGGGGCGAAGTCTGGCTCCCGTAGGAGTCCGGACGAAGTCTTCCGACCGCTGAAGTCGGGGACGAAGTCTGGCTCCCGTAGGAGTCCGGATGGAGTGTCCCTGCAGTCAAAGTCGGGGGTGAAGTCTGGCTCCCGTAGGAGTCCGGACGGAGTCTACCTGCAGTCAAAGTCGAGGGCGAAGTCCGACTCCCATAGGAGTCCGGACGAAGTCTTCCTGCCGCTGAAGTCGGGGATGAAGTCCGGCTCCCGTAGGAGTCCGGACGAAGTCTTCCTGCTGCTGAAATCGGGGATGAAGTCCGGCTCCCGTAGGAGTCCAGACGGAGTCTACCTGCAATCAAAGTCGGGGATGAAGTCTGGCTTCTGTAGGAGTCCGGACGGAGTCTACCTGCAATCAAAGTCGCAGGCAAAGTCTGGCTCCCGTAGGAGTCCGGACGGAGTCCACCTGCGGTTGAAGTCGGGGATGAAGTTCGGCTCCCATAGGAGTCCGGACGGAGTCAAAATGCAATCAAAGTCGGGGGTGAAGTCCGACTCCCGTAGGAGTCCGGACGGAGTCTACCAGCAGTCAAAGTCGGGGGTGAAGTCTGGCTTTCATAGGAGTCCGGACGGAGTCTACCTGCAATCAAAGTCGGGGGTGAAGTCCGGCTCCCGTAGGAGTCCGGACGGAGTCTACCTGCAGTCAAAGTCAGGGGCGAAGTCCGGCTCTCGTAAGAGTCCGACCGGAGTCTACCTGCAGTCAAAGTCGGGGGCGAAGTCCAGCTCCCGTAGGAGTCCGGACGAAGTCTTCCTGCCGCTGAAGTCGGGGATGAAGTCCGGCTCCCGTAGGAGTCCGGATGGAGTCTCCCTGCAGTCAAAGTCGGGGGTGAAGTCTGGCTCCCCTAGGAGTCCGGACGGAGTCTACCTACAATCAAAGTCGGGGGCGAAGTCAGGCTCCCGTAGGAGACCGGACAGAGTCTACCTGCAGTCAAAGTCGGGGGCGAAGTCCGACTCCCATAGGAGTCCGGACGGAGTCTACCTGCAGTCAAAGTCGGGGGTGAAGTCTGGCTCCCGTAGGAGTCCGGACGAAGTCTTCCAGCCGCTGAAGTCGGGGATGAAGTCCGGCTCCCGTAGGAGTCTGGACGGAGTCTCCCTGCAGTCAAAGTTGGGGGCAAAGTCTGGCTCCCGTAGGAGTTCGGACGGAGTCTACCTGCAATCAAAGTCAGGGGCGAAGTCCATCTCCCGTAGGAGTCCGGACGGAGTCTACCTGCAGTCAAAGTCGGGGGCGAAGTCCGGCTCTCGTAGGAGTCCGGACGAAGTCTTCCTGCCGCTGAAGTCGGGGATGAAGTCCGGCTCCCGTAGGAGTCCGAACGAAGTCTTCCTGCCGCTGAAGTCGAAGATGAAGTCCGGCTCCTGTAGGAGTCCGGATGGAGTCTACCTGCAATCAAAGTTGGGGGCAAAGTCCAGCTCCCATTGGAGTACGGACGGAGTCTACCTGCAATCAAAGTCGGGGGCCAAGTCCGGCTCCCGTAGGATTCTGGATGGAGTCTTCTTGTGGTTGAAGTCGGGGACGAAGTCCGGCTCCCGTAGGAGTCCGGACGAAGTCTTGAAGGTGGTCGATCACCATGGAAACTTGGGTGGAATCCATCCATCGTGAAGAATCCGATCGACGTTGGTGGGGGTTTATCCATCGACAGAACTTGGGAATGTTGTGGAGGCTCGGCCGCCAGAGAGGTTCGACGAGATGTCGTCGGAGGTCGGACGTCAGTAGAATCCCTGGAGGGTCGCTCCTATCACGAACTTCGGCTGGGGGGTATTTTATACCCAACACCAGTCCCTCTACTTTCGAGTTCGAGTTTCGAATGAAGGAATTACAAAGAAATTTCCACAGCCGAAGTTGTCCCCTTGAATCCTATGCACGATCGCCCTCAGATATTCTGGCATTTAATGCGCGCGTGCTTGAGTCTTTTCGAATCGGGGCGATCCGAAGGGACCTTTCAAAATTCCCACTAGAGCGCTGGCCCAGGTATGGCACAGTAATGGTTCTGTCAGCTGTCAACCGCTTTTAGCCGCCTGCCGTGGTGAGTGGGACACGTGGCGAGCGTGTGTCGGCCTGGAGAAATCCGCGATCATTAGAGTGTCGGATCCCAAGGTCTATTTAAACCCGCCTTTCCGCCTTTAGAAGCCTCATTCCGCCTGAAAGTTCTGTCGGTGTCTGTCTTCTCTTCGAGAGCTCTGACCCTCCTTGGCGTCTACCTTGGCCCTAAGCGTCCTTCGAGTCATCCATGTCCTCGCACCCTCTGCATCCTTCGGAGTGACATTAGGTTAGTCCCAGAACTTTCATTCCCTTTCATGCCATTTGGGTGCCCCTTTTCCTCCATTTTTCTCCTGCCGCATTCCTTTGGTTTGGTTCCCCGCAAACCTTTCGCCTCTTGTTCCGCTTGATTTCTTCGGGGTTTTTAGGGTTCTTATTTGAAATATCTTCCAACACCTCCGCCTCTAGTGGTTCTGGGAGTTCGTTCGCCTCAGCCCCTCAGAACCCCCACACTATAGACGAACCCACATCTGGGGCTGGGCCTCACCCGATTTTTGCATCGGGTGCCATTCCCTGTTCTCTGACTCCGGATGAACTCCTACTGATAAGGGTTCAGTATGGAGTTCCTCTGGAGTACGATCTGGAGCTTCCTGGTCCCGCCGACCGGGCTAGCACCCCCTACCTGGCCGCTTCTGCCTGTATCAGGAGGCCTTCCGTGCCAGACTCCGACTTCCGCTTCCGCCCTTCGTCATCGCCTTTTTCCATTTTTTAGACATTTCTTTAGCTTCAGTTGCGCCGAACTCCTCTAGGTTTTTGATAGGGTTCCTCTCCCTTTGTCATGTAGTCGAAGTTCAGCCATCTCTTTCTCTGTTTAGGCATTTTTATACCTTCAAGCGTCACCCCTCGATAAAGGACTGATGGTATTTCTCCCCCCAGTTTGGCAAGAAGGGGTTGCTGAAAGGTGCTCCCTCTTTAATCCATAACTGGAAGGGGAAGTACCTCTTTGTCCACTGCCCGACCTTGAGGCTGAGATTGCCCCCCTGGGGCTCCCTGAGGGACTCTATCCGTCGGGCTCCTAGCCTGGGGGAGGATGACCTTCAGGCCGCCCGGAAGCTTCTTGGTTATTCGGCTCCTTCCCTTTCCAACTTTCTGAAGGAGCAATTTTTGTTCAACATCGGCTTAAGTCCCCAGGATCCTGCGAGTATCCCACCTTTCCTTTCCTCTTCTCTTCTCCTGCTCTTCTTCTTCTTCTCTTTTTTTTTTCTTTCTCTTTTTCTTTCTCTTTCTTTCTTTCTTTTTTTTTTTTTTTGCGTGTCGCTTCTTCCTTTTTCACCCCATCACTGATCTTTTTTTTCACTTTTTTTTTTTTTTTTAGGAATGGACGCCGAAGCAGCACGGATGCTCGCCAGGGGCCTCAAGGCCCACAAAAGAAAAGGTGCCGTGGCCTCCGGATCAGCAAAGAAGGCTAGAACGGAGGAGACGAGCTCGACCGTGCCTACCCAGGCGGCCCCCGCGGTCGACGTTCCTTCAGACGCTGAGCCCCCAGCTCCCCGGGCCTCTTCAAGGAGCTCTTCCACTGAGGTTTCCCCCTCAGGGGACCGCATCGAGGTGGTGCCTGGGGCCGAGAGGGGGAGGAGAAGGAAGTCGGTGGCCCGCAGGGTGAGTAGCCGTCGGGCCACCATCGAAGAATCCCACGGTTCTGAAGAAGTATCGGGGGAGAATTCCTTCAATGATAGGGACTTGATAAAGCGGTTGATTGACGGCTGCATCCTGCCTGAGGTCGTCGAGAGGATTGATCACGTCGATCCCGAACAGCGGGTTTGGGACTCCCTAGGGTCCTTTCTCGAGGTAAACAAATCTTCATTTAATTAGCTTCTCGACCTCCGTTCTGACCTCCTAGCTGCCCTTGCAGATCGGGCACCAGCTCCTTGCCAATATCGAGGCGACGAACCGGGTGAGGAGGGACGCCATCCAGGCAGAGGAGAGTCACCGGGCCGAAGTTGCTCGTCTCAAAGAAAAGGCTGCCGAGGTAGTCACCCTCCAAGAGGCCCTGGATAGAGAAAAGCAGGCCCTAGAGAAAGAAAGACAGACCTCAGAGGAGATGGTGAGGAAGGCGGAGGCCGAGGTCGCAAATTTGGCGGAGCAGATCCCGGTCCTGGTCTCGGAGGCCAGGGTTCTTGCGGTGGAGGAGTTCAAGGCTTCTGCGGAGATGAGGGACTTGAACGTCAAGTTCGGCCAAGAAGCATTCATCAAAGGATTCGAGCTCTGTCAGGAGAAGGTGGTCAGGAGATTTTTTGAGCTCGATCTCAGCTTCTTGGGCAAGGCATCTGAAGAAGAAGCCGGTCCCTCTCCCACTGCTACTGCCACCGCAGCCCCCCTTCCAAGGACACCGAGCTCCCCAACTCCTATTTCAGAGGTCTGAGACCTCTGACCTTGTATTTTTCTTTTACTATAATTTTTCTTTTCTTTTTTGTCTTTAAGAAATATTCAATCAATAAAGTTGAATTTCTCCTTATGGAGGGCTTCTCCACTCTTCCTTCCTCCTCCTTTTTTGTTTTTCTTTCTGCAATGGGATGCGCCTTGACGCTTTTGTCTCCCGATGGCAGTGTCCTACCGAAGTGCTTCCCCTGCCACAGGAGATTCTGCTGAAGTCCACGATCCAGCATCTGAAGAAGGAAGTTCTTCATTTAACAAAAAGGTCGAAGAAGATAGATGGCGAGCTTCGCAGGTTGAGGAAGAGCCACTCTGAAGCCACCACGGAGGCCACCCACTTTCGAAACCTCCATGTGAAGGGGATCATGGAGTACAGCCAGAGAAAGGCGAACTTCGAGAAGGAGCTCGAGGAACACAAGAAGCGCACCAGCGATCGATCTTGGGCTCAAGCTGCCAAGATCAGTTCTCTCAGAGTGGAGCTATCGACTGCGTAGGAGAGGATTAGCCAGTTGGAAGGAAGCTCATCCCGGCTTTTGACTCGTGCCGACAGTGATCGGAAATGGTCGAAGAAGGTCTCCGACCTTCAGCAACAGCTCCAGGATGCCGAGGCGGGCTATAATGCGCATCGGGCCGACTGGTGCAAGCAGGTGAACGACTATAGAGGGAAGCTCAGGATGGCGACCGACGAGGTTGCCCGCCTTCAAAGGCGACTAGCTGAAGGAGCTCAGTTTGCTCCTGTTCGGGGTCCCGACGAACTCCAATCCCTGAGAAGAACCGTAGAAGTGCTATCTGTCGCCCTTGGGGAGGGGAAGGCTGAGTTGCAACAATTGAAGATCCAGCTAGTACATGAGCAGTAGGCAGTCAGGGATGCGGAGGCAGAATCTGAGGTCCTGAGAAAAAGGCACCGAGAGGCGGAGAATGAGAGTCAGCGGCTTCATCGGAGATATATGGAAATGCTAATGAGAGAGAAGGAATTGGAAGCAGAAGTCGAGAGCTTAAGGCACTCCCTGATGAGGGTCGAAGTCGAGAGTTCGAGGTCGGAGGAAGCTGGGCCCCCTTAGGGCTCTTTTGCCTTTTGTCCTCCTGCGTGTCTTCTTTTGCCGTTTGTCTATTTGTTGTCGCCGTCGTTGTTGTCGTTGTTGTCTTTGTTGTTGTTGTTTTGTTTTGTTTTATTTTTTTTCAGGCTCTGTAACACACATTTTGCTAATGAAATGAAAAAGTTTTTGTTACCTTACCCATACATCGTGTCAAATCATCATGCATCGGACTTCTTTCATTTTTGTCCCATGCGATGTCGATGTTGTTCGAAGGTCCCTTGTTCATCTTTGTACTAGGTCATCATTATCGAGTTTCTTGTGCTTTTGGTTGGTTTGGCGTCGACGCCGCTTGGAGGTTCCTAGCCATTGCTGCATCGATTTGTCTTTTGTTCGCGGCTGTAGATCTTACTTTCTCTTCCTCCCTCTTTATAGAGATGAGGTCCTTTTCGCTTTTAGTGTAGTTCGGCCTCCATTTTTTGTTGGGATGGCCCACCGCTGTTCCTTCACATTTCCCTCATTCTCTTTCTTTTTCTTCTTTTTTGTCGGGTCTCGAATGGTCGAACCTTAATTGGCGTCGAGACGAGGTTCTTCCCCTATTTTCGATGTGATCGATTTCAGCTCGGGTTAGGATGAGGTTCCCCTTCTATTCCTAATAGGGCTGTGGGGGCACATATGGGTGCTGTATGGCCTCTCCCTCCATCTGATCTGCAAACAACCAGGCCTTTGACCTTGCTCATGTTAGGGCGAGGTTCTCCTCCTGTCCCTAACATGACTGTGGGGGTGCATATGGGCGCTGTATGGCCTCTCCCCCCATCCGATCTACAAATAATCGGGCCTTCAACCTTGCTCATGTTAGGGCGAGGTTCTCCTCCTGTCCCTAACATGGCTGTGGGGGCGCATATGGGTGCTGTATGACCTCTCTCCCCATCCGGTCTATAAATAATCGGGCCTTCGACCTTGCTTATGTTAGGACGAGATTCTCCTCCTGTCCCTAACATGGCTGTGGGGGCGCATATGGGTGCTGTATGGCCTCTCCCCCCATCCGGTCTACAAATAACCGGACCTTCGACCTTGCTCATGTTAGGGTGAGGTTCTCCTCCTGTCCCTAACATGGCTGTGGGGGCGCATATGGGTGCTGTATGGCCTCTCCCCCCATCTGGTCTACAGATAATTGGGCCTTCGACCTTGCCCACATTGGAGTTTGTTTTGTTGTCCGACGGGGTCGTCCCCTGTCGTTACAAGTAAGTTTTCAAACCCTAGGGCTGTGGAAGGTCTGCTTCCTGTCAAGGTCCTCCAGAGATGGAGTTGATGATCCCAATTGGAGGCCGATCTCCGGGCTGCTCTTCCCTCCTTAGCGGCTCAGGCTGCGGTAGGGCCCTTGGCCGATCTTCTCTACTCTCAGGCCGGCACCGAATGAACCTATCGAGTCGACCCCATCGGATGAGCTCCTCGATTTCATCTCGGAGCTGGATGCATTCCTCCGTGTCGTGGTCATGGTCACAATGGTAGAGGCAGAACTTGTTGGGATTATGCTTTCCGGGGTGCGTGCACATCCTCTCTGGCCTTGGGAGCTGCTCTCTGACCTCCATCAGCACCTGAGTTTTCGATGCATTGAGGGGGGTATAGCTGCGGAACCTTCCTGGGGGAGAGCCCCGTCGAGCCCGGCACTCCAGGCTTCCCTGCCTGCATGCTCGGGGGGGGAGTCTGGACGTGCTTGTGTCCGGAAGGAGTTCGAGAACGTGGCTGAGCTTCTCTCGGGCTTTTTCGACTGTGGGCTTACTCGAGTCTCCCGCCTGCCGCTCTCTTGCAGTCTCCTCATCCTTCATTTTGAAGGCTTCTTCCACTCGGGCGTGCCCTTCGGCCTGAGCTAACAAGTCAGCAAAATCCTTGGGGTACTTCTTTTCTAGGGAGAATAAAAGATCGTTCTTCTGAAGGCCGCCTTTCAGGCGGCCATCGCTACCGATTGGTCCAAGTTCTGGACCTCCAATGCGGTGACATTGAAACGGTTGATGTAGGCCCAAATGAACTCCCCTTCCCTCTGCTTGATGTTGATGAGGGACTCGAATCCTTCGGGGATGCCGGCTGCTAACAAAATGAGCCACAAACTGGTGGCTCATCTGATCAAAGAAAAAGATGGTACCCGACTTCAGCATCGAGTACCAGTTTCTCGCCACTCCCTTCAAGGTGGATGGGAAGGCTCAGCATAGAATGGCGTCGGGTGCGCCATGAAGCAGCATCATTATCCGAAAGGCCTCCAGGTGGTCCACTGGGTCCGAAGTCCCGTCGTAGCTTTCAAATTGAGGGAGCTTGAAGTTTGGCGGGATCGGTTCCTGCATGATCATTTGAGAAAAGGGAGGGTCAGTACAAATATCCTCACCATAAGGGGGGGAGCATGGTGGAGTCCCTCGATCCGTCGGTTCATCTCCTGAAGCCTCCGTCCAGGAAATCCTCTCGACTACGGGTTTCGAGGGTCTTCTGACAGAATGGAGGTAGAGATCTTCCAAGGGTGGAATCATGATTTGACTGAGGGCTCTCCACCCTCGGATTCATCTTTCCAGAAAAGACGGGGCGGCTGGCCCAAGTGGCCTGTCCTACCGTCGGATTTTGGAGTTCCAGTGATGCTCTTTCCAGTCGCACTGATGCCTGCGGCTGCTGCTGCTGTTGCATGGCCTGCACAGCTTCAGTGAGGCCTCTGACCTGCTGCACCAGTAAGTCGAATTGCTCCACGCCAACCACCATGCCGGAGGAGGAGGAGGTTGGGAAACTGGAGGTGAGGCCGGAGCCTGAGATCTAGCCGTAGAGGCCATGGATCGCCGCGTGGATGCTTTGGGGGAGGTATCGGGCAAAGACCTAGTGGGGAAGGAGGAGTGGATGTCAGAAAAGATGGCCGGAGGCGGTCCCGTTGAGCACTCCTTTAAGAACAAGGGTACTGCGAAGACACAGGCCCTTCCTCTAGCACCAATCCTGTTGGTGCAAAAATCTGCCTGCGTCGAAGAAGTTGGAGTCGGAGGAGTCGCGGTCGCCGTCGGGACCTGCAAAAGAAGTCTAAATCGGAGGTGGGGTTGCTCCAGCAAGACCCTCCGATGCTTAAGTCAGTTCTCTGCCTCAACAAGAATGGAGTGCTCGAACAAAATTTTAGCAGAGTTTTTGGGATAGAAATTAGAGCTTAGAGAATAACGTATCTGGGGTCCCCCTTTTATAGGCGGAGGGGGCAACAGACTGATAGCGATGTCTGTAACCGTCTGGCAGTGGGCTGCCCAGGGTCAGGAGGAGTTTATTGCGGAGAGTAGTGGAGTGGGATCGTGGCCATCACCGGGGCATGCCACGTGGAGTCTGTTGCATGGAGTGGAGCGGCGCCCGTTGTCGCGACTTGCCAGAGGGTGGAGGAACCGTGTGGTATCCGTCGCAGGAAGTGGAGCAGAATCGTGGCCACTATTATGGTTTGCCAGGGAGTGATGGAGCCACGCAAAATCCGTCACAGGAAGTGGAGCAGAGTCGTGGCTGTTACAGTGGCCTGCCAGGGAGTGATGGAACTGCGTGGAATCTGTTGCAGGAAGTGGAGCAGAGTTGTGGCTGTTACTATGGCCTGCCAGGAGGTCCAGATCTTGGTTGGAATCCGATCCCCGTAGAGGCTCGGATGGGGATCATTTATCGAGGAGTCTCGACCAAGGCCGCTCGTGATAGAAATTTGAAGTGAATCGTTTGCAGCGGAAACTCGGAGTGAGTCGCTTGCAGTAGGGGCTCGGAGTCTGGCTCCCGTAGGAGTCCGGACGAAGTCTTCCTGCAGCCAAAGTCGGGGATGAAGTCCGGCTTCCGAAGGAGTCCGGGCGAAGTCCTTTTGCAGTTGAAGTTAGGGATGAAGTCTGGCTCCCATAGGAGCCCGGACGGAGTCTACCTGCAATCAAAGTCGGAGGCGAAGTCCGACTCCCGTAGGAGTCCGAACGGAGTCTACCTGCAATCAAAGTCGGGGGCGAAGTCCGACTCCCGTAGGAGTCCGAACAGAGTCTACCTGCGGTTGAAGTCGGGGATGAAGTCTGGCTCCCATAGGAGTCCGGACAGAGTCTACCTGCAATCAAAGTCGGGGGCGAAGTTCGGCTCCCGTAGGAGTCCGGATGGAGTCTACCTGCAGTCAAAGTCGGGGGCGAAGTCCGGTTCCCGTAGGAGTCCGGACGGAGTCTACCTGCAATCAAAGTCGGGGGTGAAGTCTGACTCCCATAGGAGTCTGGACGGAGTCTACCTGCAGTCAAAGTCAGGGGCGAAGTTCGGCTCCCGTAGGAGTCCGGACGAAGTCTTCCTGCCGCTGAAGTTGGGGACGAAGTCTAGCTCCCGTAGGAGTCCGGACAGAGTCTCCCTGCAGTCAAAGTCAGGGGTGAAGTCTGGCTCCTGTAGGAGTCCGAACAGAGTCTACCTGCAATGAAAGTCGGGGGCAAAGTCCAGCTCCCGTAGGAGTCCGGATGAAGTCTTCCTACCGCTGAAGTCGGGGATGAAGTCCGGCTCCCGTAGGAGTCCGGATGGAGTCTCCCTGCAGTCAAAGTCGGGGCGAAGTCTGGCTCTCGTAGGAGTCCGGACGGAGTCTACCTGCAATCAAAGTCAGGGGCGAAGTCCGGCTCCCATAGGAGTCCGAACGGAGTCTGCCTGCAGTCAAAGTCGGGGGTGAAGTCTGGCTCCCGTAGGAGTCCGGACGAAGTCTTCCTGCCACTGAAGTCGGAGATGAAGTCCGGCTCCCGTAGGAGTCCGGACGAAGTCTTCCTGCCGCTGAAGTCGGGGATGAAGTCCGGCTCCCGTAGGAGTCCGAACGAAGTCTTCCTGCCGCTGAAGTCGGAGACGAAGTCCGGCTCCCGTAGGAGTCTAGATGGAGTCTACCTGCAATCAAAGTCAGGGGCGAAGTCTGGCTCCCGTAGGAGTCCGGACAGAGTCTACCTGCAATCAAAGTCGGGGGCGAAGTCTGGCTCCCGTAGGAGTCCGGACGGAGTCTACCTGCGGTTGAAGTTGGGGATGAAGTCTGGCTCCCGTAGGAGTCCGGACGGAGTCTACCTGCAATCAAAGTCGGGGGAGAAGTCTGGCTCCCGTAGGAGTCCGGACAGAGTCTACCTGCAGTCAAAGTCAGGGGCGAAGTTTGACTCCCGTAGGAGTCCGGACGAAGTCTACCTGCAATCAAAGTCGGGGGCGAAGTCTGACTCCCGTAGGAGTCTGGACGGAGTCTACCTGCAGTCAAAGTCGGGGTGAAGTCCAGCTCCCGTAGGAGTCCGGACGGAGTCTACCTGCAGTCAAAGTCGGGGGCGAAGTCCGGCTCCCGTAGGAGTTCGGACGAAGTCTTCCTGCCGCTGAAGTCGGGGATGAAGTCCGGCTCCCGTAGGAGTCCAAACGGAGTCTCCCTGCAGTCAAAGTCGAGGGCGAAGTCCAGCTCTCGTAGGAGTCCGGACAGAGTCTACCTGCAATCAAAGTGGGGGCGAAGTCCAGCTCCCGTAGGAGTCCGAACGGTGTCTACCTACAATCAAAGTCGGGGGCGAAGTCTGGCTCCCGTAGGAGTCCGGACGGAGTCTACCTGCAGTCAAAGTCGGGGGCAAAGTCTAGCTCCCGTAGGAGTCCGGACGAAGTCTTCTTGCCGCTGAAGTCGGGGATGAAGTTTGGCTCCCGTAGGAGTCCGGACGGAGTCTCCCTGCAGTCAAAGTCGGGGGTGAAGTCCGACTCCCGTAGGAGTCCGGATGGAGTCTACCTGCAATCAAAGTCAGGGGTGAAGTTCAGCTCCCATAGGAGTTCGGATGGAGTCTACCTGCAGTCAAAGTTGGGGGCGAAGTCTGGCTCCCGTAGGAGTCCGGATGAAGTCTTCCTGCCGCTGAAGTCGGGGATGAAGTCTGGCTCCCGTAGGAGTCCGGATGAAGTCTTCCTCCCGCTGAAGTCGGGGATGAAGTCCGGCTCCCGTAGGAGTCCGGACGAAGTCTTCCTGCCGCTGAAGTCGGGGATGAAGTCCGACTCCCGTAGGAGTCCGAACGGAGTCTACCTGCAATCAAAGTCGGGGGCGAAGTCCGGCTCCCGTAGGAGTCCGGACGGAGTCTACTTGCAATCAAAGTCGGGGGCCAAGTCCAGCTCCCGTAGGAGTCCGGACGGAGTCTTCTTGCAGTTGAAGTCGGGGATGAAGTTTGGCTCCCATAGGAGTCCGGACGAAGTCTTAAAGGTGGTCGATCACCGTGGAAACTTGGATGGAATCCATCCATCGTGAAGAATCCGATCGACGTTGGTGGGGGTTTATCCATCGACAGAACTTGGGAATGTTGTGGAGGCTCGATCGCCAGAGAGGTTCGACGAGATGTCGTCGGAGGTCAGACGTCAGTAGAATCCCTGGAGGGTCGCTCCTATCATGAACTTCAGCTGGGGGGTATTTTATACCCAACAAGCCCTAAAAGAGAGAAAAAAAGTATTTAATCACTTCACCAACCACTCTCTAACAGCAATCAAGTATGAAATTTTTTGAGGATATTCAGCAAAAACTTCTTCTCCTTGAGTATTATATTTTTATTGCATTTATTATATCTATTTAAGGAGATTATGTGCTGAATTTTTTATACCCTATTTTTCTAAAATTGTATTTGAATTTTTGAGTTTTGGAGGGTTCCAAAACTCGGTTGGATTGATCCGAATCTTGAATTGAATTGTTGAGGGTTGGCTTGTATCCAGAAAATAAATATTCTTACTGGATATCAAGGGTCGAAGGTGTCAGACATGGTGTAATCCTTTGAATCTATTTAGTAGATTGAATTTTTAAGTAGGGACTTGGGGAGTGGATGTAGGTGTAAAGTTGGCACCGAATCACTATAAATTCTTTGTGTTTGTTGTGCTTGCCTCTCTTTACTTATTCTTTATGCCTTATACTTGCAATCTTATCATTTATGTTTGAATTTATTTTTATTGGAAATCAATTCTGCCCACTCAAACACTTTAGCATATGTTTTAGTACATTAATCTTTAAAATTTCAAAAAGATCCAATTTACCCCCTCTCTTGGGCTCCATATCTGGGCAACAAGTAGTGTCACAGCTTGGTGCTCTAATTCTTACTTGATTTAACTATCAAGAGCTAAAGATCAATGGCAGCCCAATTTGGCACATCCCTAGCTGAGGAGCAATCTACAAATCGATCTCTACTTTTTAATGGGTCAAACTACACCTATTGAAAAGCTCAGATGAGAATTTTTATTCAAGCATTTGACTATGACATGTGAAGTGTCATAGTAAATAGACCATACACACCCACTAAATTGATTGATGGTATGTCTCTCTCTAAGCTGGAAGGTGAATGGGATGAACTTGATAAGAAAATGACTCAGCTCAATGCTAAAGCCAAGAATATTTTATATTATGCTTTGGATGCTAATGAATTTAATCGCATATCTACATGTAACTCAGCTAAAGAGATTTGGCATAGATTAGAAGTCACACACGAAGGCATAAACCAAGTAAAAGAATCTAAGATCAATATACTTGTGCACAACTATGAACTGTTTAAAATAAAACTTGAAGAAATAATAACTCAAATGTTCACTCATTTTATTGACATCATAAATGGTTTAAAAAGTCTTGACAAATATTATTCTAACAGTGATCTTGTGAGAAAAGTGCTCAGCTTCTTATCAAGATCATGGGAGGCAAAAGTCACTACAATCCAAGAGGCCAAGGATTTGAATATTCTACCATTGGAGGAGCTGCTTGGATGCCTCATGACTCACGAACTGACCATAAAGCAACACACTGAGGAGAAAATCAAAAGAAAGAGGACCATAGCTCTCAAGTCGACAGCTCAGGAAGAAGAAGATAGAAAAATCAGACAATAGGGAGGAAGATGAGGATTTGGCCCTGATTACTAAAAAATTTAGATGCTTCATGAGGAGAAAAAGATAAGGACCAAAAGAAGACCACCTGTCAAGGAAGAATCGAGTAAAGAAAGAAAAAAGAAACAGCCCATCATCTACTATGTTTGCAAGAAGCCAGGCCACTTTAGATCAGAATCCCCCAGCTCAAGAAAGGCCAAAAGAAATTCAAGAAGAAGAAGGCCATGATGGCTACATAGAGTGATAGTGATGACTCCACCACTGTCAAAGAAACTCATGAAGAAGCCAATCTGTGCCTTATGGCACATGAAAATAAGGTATCACCCAAAACTCAAAGTGAATTTACTTATGATGAATTGTTAGAAGTTTTTCATGAATTTTTGAATGACCTAAAAGAATTAGGAACAAAAAATAAAAATCTAAAATCAAAAAACCATGCATTAGCTAAGGAAAAAGAAGAAGTTGATAAGAAAAATGAGGAATTACAACTAAAGAATCAATCTCTGATAAAAGAAAAAGATAAACTTTTTAGTCAAAATGAAACTCTTGTAAAAAAAATCAAGAACTAAAGGAAGAGGTAACCAAGTTAAAATCTATAGTTGATAGATTTACATTAAGTTCAAACAAACTTCAGATGATCATTGATAGTCAAAAAGCTGTATATGATAAAGCTGGACTTAGCTATAACACTCTAAGAAAGCAAAAATTTTTAAAAAATATTTTTGTCAATGCATCTACAAGAAAACTGTCAAATATTACTTGTTTTAGATGTGGCAAGGTAGGGCATAAAGCTTATTCATATTTATCAAATAAATTTTATACTAGAAATATTAAAAAAATATGGATTTCAAAAGAAACTATTATGACTAACTCCAAAGGATCCAAGTTAGCTTGGGTACCTAAGGTTAAAAATTGATTTCATGTGTGCAGGTATATCTTGCATTCCAAGCAACAAAATAGAAGTGGTATCTCGATAGTGGATGCTCAATAATATGACTGGTGATGAATCTCAATTCATTACATTGGAAGTCAAAAATGGAGGGATGGTCACCTTTGGAGATAATAGCAAAGGGAAGATCATCGGTATTGGTAACATTGGTATCACTCTCTCCACTTATATTGAAAATATATTACTTGTAGATGGTCTTAAGCATAATCTTTTAAGTATTAGTCAATTATGTGATAAAGATTATAAAATAATTTTTGAATCATCTATGTGCATTGTAACTAGTCCCATTGATGTTAGCATTAGATTCATTAGATATAGGCATGGCAATGTATATATAGTTGATTTGGATGATCTATCCTTACGAAATATGCAATGTCTTGTGGCCATGAATGCTAAAATTAATGAGACTAGTTGGCTTTGGCACCGTAGGCTTACACATATTAGTATGCATACACTTTCTAAAATTATTAAAAAAGATTTAATTATTGGTTTACCAAAAATTAATTTTGACAAAGATAAAATTTATGACGCATGTCAATTAGGTAAGCAAACAAGAGTTTTCTTTAAATCTAAATTTATTATTTCAATTTCTAAACCTTTAGAACTCTTACATATGGATTTATTTGATCCTACAAGGACAACTAGTCTAGGAGAAAAAAGATATGGTTTTGTTATTATTGATGATTTTTTGTGTTTTACTTGGGTTTTGTTTTTAGCTTCTAAAGATGAAGCATTTTCTGCATTCTCTAAGTTTTGCCGAAAGATTTCGAATAAAAAAGGTTTATCAATTGTTTCTATTCGAAGTGACCATGACACTGAATTTGAAAATAAAAATTTTGAAAATTTTGTGATAAAAAGGGTATAGATAATAACTTCTAAGTACCTAAAACATCACAACAAAATGGAGTTGTTGAAAGAAAAAATAGAATCCTAAAAGAAAAGATCCATACCATACTATGTGAAAGCAAACTCTCAAAATATTTTTAAGCAGAGACAATTAACACAGCATGTTACATTTTAAACTATGCTTTAATAAGATCTATTTTAAAGAACATACCTTATGAATTATAGAGAGGTAGAAAATTTAATATATGTTATTTTCATATTTTTGGTTGTCGATATTTTATTTTGAATAATAATAAAGATAGCTTAGGTAAATTTGATGCAAAATCTAATGAAGCTATCTTTCTTAGCTATTCCACTTCTAGCAAAGTTTTTAGAATATTCAATAAAAGAACACTAGTAGTGGAAGAGTCAATTCATGTTATTTTTGATGAAACTAATGATCTTTCATCAAGAAAGAGAGAGGATGCTGATGATGCAGGTATCATAGAAGATGAAATGAAAGAACTCACTCTCAATGACTCAAATGAGCAAAACAAAGATCAATTGAATGAAAGCATCAATGATCAGAACATTCAAGAATAACCTCAAGACAGGTAATCTTCCATGGAAATAGAGGTATATCCACAATCACCCTAAAAATTAATAATTGATGATCCGATATAAGGAGTAAGAACTAGATCTTCACTTAGAGATGTTTATAATTATGTAGCTTTTATTTCACATCTAGAACCTAAAAAATAGATGAAGCTGAAAAGGACCATAATTGGATATTTGCCATGCAAAAAGAGCTAAATCAATTTGAAAGAAACAATGTATGAACACTAGTTGCTAGACCTAAAAATCACCCTATAATAGGAACTAAATGGGTATATAAGAATAAATTAGATGAAGATAGAAATATAATAAGAAACAAAGCAAGATTAGTTACTAAAGGATACAATCAACAAGAAGGAATTGATTTTGATGAAATATTTGCTTCTGTTGCTAGACTAGAAGCAATAAGAATGCTACTTACTTTTGCTTGTTTTATGAACTTTAAATTATTTCAAATGGATATTAAGGGTGCTTTTCTTAACGGTTATATTGCTGAAGAAGTATATATAGAACAACCTTCTGATTTTTAAAATCATAAATTTTCAGATCATGTGTTTAAGTTAAACAAAGCTTTATATGAATTAAAATAGGCTCCTAGGGCATGGTATGAAAGATTAAGTAAGTTTTTATTAGAAAATAGTTTTTCAAGAGGAAATATTGATACTACTCTTTTTATAAAAAAAAAGATAAAAAAATTCTAGTTATATAGATATATGTTGATGATATTATATTTGGGTTTACTAATGAAGATTTGTGTCAAGAGTTTGTCAAGCTCATGCAGGAGGAGTTCGAGATGAGCATGATGGGAGAACTCTTTTTCTTCCTCAGACTCTAGATTAAACAAATGAAAAAAAGATCTCTATCATCCAAAGTAAGTATACAAGAGAACTATTAAAGAAATTTAGAATGGTTATCTCAAAAATTATAAGTACACCTATGATACCTTTTTGTAAATTAGAAAAAGATGAGCATAGTAAAAATATTGATTCAAAACTCTATAGAGACATGATAGACTCTTTATTATATCTTATTGCTAGTAGATCTGATATAATGTTCAGTGTATGCATGTGTACAAGATATCAATCTAATTTTAAAAAATCTCACTTAAATGCTGTTAAGAGAATTTTTAGATATTTAAAAGAAATACAAAACCTAGGTCTTTGATTTTCAAAACAATCTTCTATGGACTTAATAGGTTATTCAGATGTAGACTTTACTGGATGTAAGCTAGATAGAAAAAGTACTAGTAGAACTTATCAATTTTTAGGAGTAAACTTAATCTCTTGGTTCAGCAAGAAGCAAAATTCAGTGGCATTATCTACGATTGAGGCTGAAAACATTGTAGCTGGAAGTTGCTGTGCTCAAATCCTGTAGATTAAGTAACAACTCATAGATTTTGATATTGAACTTAAAAATATCTTCATAAAATGAGATAATACTAGTGCTATCAATTTGATCAAAAATTTAATTTAATACTCTAGATCAAAATACATTAAAATTAGATATTATTTATAAGAGAACATGTTCAAAATAATGATATAACATTTGAATACATAAACACTGAAAAATAACTAGCTGATATTTTCACCAAAGTATTAAATAAAAATAAATTTTATGAAATTAGAAGAGAATTGGGTATCTTAGACTCTTCTGCTAAAATTTCAATCATAATTTTACTCTCAAAATTTATTTAAAATTTTTTGACTTCATTATCCTAAATTTGGGAGCTATCAATCATTTTTTGAGAATTTTTTAAGTCAATTAAAAATTATCTGTGCTATTCATATACCTTTTTGGATTTTTTTCATTGAAATACTCAATTAAAATCATATCAAATTTTATCTGGATTTTCAATAATCATCTCAACTCGATATGATCAATTTCAAATTTTTTCTTTTGAATTTTTTCTCATTTTTAAATCTTTTTCTCATCGTCTGAACTTTGTCTGGATGGGATGACCCATGTGAGACATCCTAATTGATCAGATAAATGGATTTCATGTGAGCCGACCCAAATTCTGTTCCATTAAAAGGACCTCTGGGGTATCTCAAACCTCAAATCCCAAAACTCTTCATCTCCCTCTCATCCCAAACCTAGGAATCTCATTCTAGATCTCCCAAAAATTCAAAAATCTCACAAAATCGTGGATCACTCTCCTCAAATTTTTTGATCTCACAGCTCACTCTCTTGTTTTCCCCAAATTCCAAATCCTAACCCATAGAATCCATGAGAAACTCTCCAAAATCATCTTCTTCTCTTAGTTTCACTTTAATTCACATCTTTCTCCACTTTCTTGACCATTATCCATCCTCTCCTTAGGACATGGCCCCAAAATGAGAATGCCACAAAGAAAGAAGTTGGTTAGATCCTTGGAGGTAGAGGAAAGGAAGAAGAAGGCAGCACATGAGCCGACCCAAGCATCTCCACCGATCACTCCAAGTAAGATTCTCTTATCTACAAGGAAGGTTGCTTTAGGTAGAAATGTAGACTTCAAATTTTTGAGGTATGATGGTTTTTCTATTGGAGAAAAACTAATTAAGCAAGGGTGGAAGTCTTTCTTAAGTTTGTCTGAACCGGTATATATTGATTTGGTCAAAGAGTTTTATTCAAATTTAGTTTTCTCTAATGGTGTTTTAAGGTCTACTGTGAAGGGAGTCCAAATTATCTTAAATTTATCTAGGCTAGAAAGTGGGACAAGAGAAAAAGGACCACTGAGATACTTATCCTTGTACATATTTGATGTGTGTAGCCCATGTGATATGCTAACCAAGGAGTTGTCTCTACTTTGTATATAAGATACAAATCTGAAATTTTTGAAAGGTTTGAAGAATTCAGATGTAAGTAGAGAAACAAATCAAAAATTTTTAAAGATACTTTGATCGGATCGAGGATGCAACATCAATAAATTTTTTTTTTATTATCTCATAAAATGGCATAGTTTCATATTGGACTGCTCTTAGAATATCTCAGCTCAACGAGATAAGAAGAGTCATGGGACTATATGAGATACGGTCTGGTCTATAATGAACTTCATTGATTTATTTATATTTTTTTAGAGACATACTTTATTTCTATGGAATTAGATTCTCTCTAAACCTGTTCCTATCACACTATATGAGATGTGGCATGGTGAGAACTGAATCTTGATTATTCTAAGATTCAAGGATGTCTAGCCTGTGTCTAAGACAGCAGGTGGATATGTTAGAGGATAGATCTATAAAGCTCATCCTAAAAGAGTTTGGGATACTACTTTCTGATAGGATTACAATGTGACTGTGTTCTGACATGCTATCTTCTTGAAAAATTATTTGACTAGGATAAAGCAGTGGGAGGAAAGTTATGCTCGAAGAGAATATCTCTGAAGAGTAGGGAGCTTTGGGACCTTAAGAACCTATTTATCATTATGAGTCAGTAGACGTATATTCTTCCTCCACCTCGTATATATAGTAGCATCTCCTATCCTCTCGAAAGGTATTTGGGTATGCTTAACGGAGGATGTAGAGAAAGTCATTTCTCATACGAGATGAGGAGCATAGAGATGATCCCAGAACCTATAACAAGGTAATATACGACATCGACTCCAAGAAAGGGATGTGAAATAGCTTTCCTAAGAAGAGATCTTTTGAAGATTTCTATATGGAATAGCCTATGGATTTCACTTCTTGTGATAGAAGATCACAAAGTCTATAATAATCTTAGAGTTGAATAGTCATCTTGATGATATGATCAAATTGTTTGATAAAAAAAGAGAAATTATAGATTTCAAAAGGGTCAGTGGGAGTGTCCAATACTGACATCAGTTAAAATATGGTTGAATATAGATTTCTCCATAAAAGACATAAAGTGAGTATCTTAAAGATCTATAGAGATAGATACGATTGGATGCTTGTGTTTTCATAGATAAAATACAGAGACTGGATACTGAAAGGATTCAACATAGAAATCTTGGAGAGAGGTCTGCTATCCTCTCGAGTATTGATATGTGCTATGTAATATACTTAAACTGATATAGTTATTACTATGATTGTCACAAGTAGATATCAGTTGTATCCAGACTAAGAGTGCTGGATTGCTGTGAAAATATCCTTAAGCTCTTAAGAAGAACTAAGAATATGCTCTTAATTTGGAGAAGGATCAAAGCTAGGAGTGGGAGGATACATCAATTCAGATTTTATGTCTGATATTGATGGTAGAATGTCTACATTATCAGGTGTATTTTTATGTCGATATCTTGGAAGAGTTCCAAGTAATCGATTAATGGAAGCTGAGTACACTGTAGATGTATAGGATGCATTCTAGTTTTAATGTTAGTTGCAGAATTGATTGTCATGTCATCAAATACTATGACACTATACTCAAAAACAAAGACATCATAGCCCTTGCTAAGGAGCCTAGGTCTCACCAGATATCCAAGCACATAGAGCAACAGAACATGCGACTACCTTGAGTAGAAATACATAGAGGTGTAGAGAGCAAACTCCACATATGATGTGGATGACCCATTGATAAATCACTTAGCTAGCCTAAGACTATAGCCTATCTTGTGAAGATAGGGCTTGGTACATGGCAGATTAGTTTTAGTGCAAATGGGAGATTGTCGGATGTATGTCCTAGAAACCAATCTTGACTGAAATATTTCATATCTCTAGGATATAATTTTATATTTATTGGATAATTATATTATCATTCATATTTATGTGTCCATGAATCATCCAAAAAATTAACAAGATGATGACACATATTCTTAAAGAGTTGAGAAATTGAGGCATGTGCCATTGATGGTTGATTCCTAAATTACTCCTGATCATAGGATCATCATGAAGATGATGATTGATCCAAATAAACCAGTGCACGGATCGCTTCCTTCAGACAGATGGGTCTCGAGTCTGCACTGTAAAGACACTGGAGCAAGAGTGCAGGTGGTTGTTAGAGAACAACTAGCACTAAGCGTGACCAACATGAGAAGTCACATGGATGTCTGCTCACTTGTTAGTGACTTTCTCGATGCTGTAGTTGTATGACTGATCTTTTGACTTGAGATGATACTATTGCTCATAGTGAGGCTATTGAAATTTGACTGACACATCAATATGGATCTCAAGAAGCCCTTGTAGTAGATGTTGGCGACAGTTAGTCCACTATACGAGTAGGATGTGCATCAAGATGGAATCTATCGATCCTAGTAGAAGGGAGTAGTCCTATAAAATTTAAGAGATTAAGTCTTTAAGTTTATGACCATAGTAGTGTGACTGATGAAAAAGAGTTTTCATAAAGTCACATATGGACTCGAGCTGATTGAATCTATTATATAACTGATATTGAGGTTTGACGATTTATCCATCACCTGCCATCTGGTCGGGACTTAAGATAGAGGAACTGTATCATATACTAACTATACTTAGAGATTCATCTTTTATTCTGCTAGGTTGTCACTATATACTACTAGGTATCACTGGTGGATTGTGAGTCTCATGAGGATCATCTTGATGATCAATGAGCCTTGATGGGCTGAGTTAGAATTATTCCAACCCATTGAAAAGAGTTTTAATAATATTGTGATAGAGATCATAATATATCTCACTACCGACAGAATAGAATCTATTGGATCACACACAAAAGAGACTTTTGACTGATCAGATGGTTGAATTATGATTATGAATCATAACAGGATTTGATTATCAATTTGATTGATAATTGATCTAATACAAATATTGCATTATGTAACTTACTAAGGAGTTAGTGAGTTATAGAAAGATTAATTAGCAATAGAATTAGTAATTGGCTCAATTTGATTGAGCAATGAGGCTTGTGTTAAGTCTAATTTGATTGGATTTAATTTGACTCATTATGGATTTGATTTGATCAACCCCAATAGGATTATAGGATAACTTCAAAAAGATCGGATGATTAGCCCCAGTTGAATTAGGATTTAGGTTTGATCTAATTTTTAATTAGACTAGGATGTATGTATTTCTAATTGAACTAAAAATTTTCATTTTCATGAGTGCACCAAATCCTAATAGAATTAGGATTAAAATTGAGTTTGACTCAAGCACCAAGAAAGAGTCCAATAGGACTAGGACTCCTCCTTCAATTAGGAGACATCTAATCTAAATAGATTGGGCTCCAAATCAAATTTAGTTTTTCATCTATTTAAGTCTAATCTGGTCCTAATATAATTAAGATTAATTGATATTTTATTTGACTTAAAACAGCCATCTTAAATAAGAGTCCCATGATCATAAAGCACTTCCCTTCGATGTGCCAAAAAGGACTCCATGTTGAACCAGATTTTGTGCGCCACAAAAATCCCACACCAACCAGGTTTGCATGCCTCTCCTCCTCTTTTTACCATGTAAGAAAGAAAAGAACCTCCCTTTTTAGCATGAAAAATTTGGGCGAATTCCTTGGTTTGGGTGGCATCTAATTTGGTAGAGTCCTAATAGTTTTGGACTCTTGATTCCTATCCAAATACTATCTCATCTCTTCCCTATTTAAAGACCACCCCTTGGGATATGAGAGACCAGAGAGGAGGATCAGGTTGACGCCAAAAGGGAGCCCCTTTTGTGCATGAAAAATCATGGGAGGGAAGGGGACAACGTGAAGAAAAGTGGCATGAGGTAAGTTGGTGTTATCCCTTCTTTCTTACACAACCAATTATTGGTTGTTTGGACATCTCCTTCTCTCCCTCTTGTCTATGTTTAGATATGGATATCTTCTTTTCTCTTTATCCAAAAGTTGAACAAAATTTTTACATCTCTATTGTAGAGATTTGGTGCATGGATTTTAGGAAGAAAAGAGAAGAAAGATTCTTCTCATGATCTTTAGTGTAGAGATCAAGATCCTCCTACATCTTCTTATTCTCTAAGAGTCTTTTGAGAGAAAAGAAGATTTTCAACCATCAAGATATGATTTCTGTAAGGGAGCTAGTACTCTGATGAGATCAAAAGGCTTCTGATCAGATCAAAATCTTGTGTAGATACCCGTAGAGATCGGATGCTTGTGCGGCTATAAGAGACCTTCGAAAGATATCCATGATCATCAGTTCATGTTGAAGATTGATCTATGTCTAGGTATATTTTTATATTTATTTTTTTCTATTTGATTTTTATATCTGAATCTTATCTCATATATGATGATTCTGTTTATGATTTTAAGATTTGATCTTATGCATGCTTAGATTAAATTAGATTTAATTTAAAAAAATTTAAAATTTTACTGCATACTTGTTTTGTAAAATCATGCATGCATGAAATCATAAAACTTCAACATCAATCTATTTGGATTTATTATAAATTCAATGGGTTAATTGAATTGCTAGCACATGAATTAACCCAAGTTCCTAATTAGGTTCAGTATAAAGGTGTTTGTGCTAACCTTTTAACTTGTTGCCTTGACCTAATATGATTGAGTTTGAACCTATAATTAAATAGGTGGCTTATCTGATTTTTATGAAAGAGTTCTATATGAGATTAACCTTCTCCACGTCAAAAGCCAAGCACAAATAAATGTTTCACCCCATTTAATTTAGGCGTTAAAGAAGAGGAGTCCTTCTTTTATACTCCTCTTAATTTCCTTACATGTTTCCACATGTCCCTTTATTTTTTTTGCACCATCTAATGGTGCCTTGGGATATGTGGGCATGGAAGAGAAGGAGTCCTTATCTTGGAAGGAACTGCATGCCAAAATTTATTTGGGACGCCACACATTTATGCGATGGGAAAGGGAAGAATCATTATTGTTTTGGACTCTTAGTTTCTCACGCCATTCCCTTATCCACATGCCATCAGATGGCATTCAAATTTTTTTACATAGAGGAAGAGTCCTTCTACTAGTTAAACTCTTCTTATTCTACACTTTAGTCCATTAGATTTCATGCAAAAATTAATTCATTGTGTGTAGGAATTAAGGGATGCCAAGAGTTGGCGCCCCTTAGGAAATTTCGTGGTGCCTGTTCATACCTTATATAAGGGGCAACCTATAAGGGATAAGATCCTAATCTAAAGAGTTTTAGGCATGAGATTAGATGAGAAAAGATAGGAAAAAAATCTGGAAAGAAAAGGATAAAAATAAGAGAGAAAAAAATGGAAAAGAAGAGAAGAGAAAAAGGAAAGCATGTGATGCTTGTCCTAAAATCAGTTTGTTTAAGTGTTGAACATCAATTTTGATTTTTGTGTGGTGTGTTCTTGTGAAAAAAGATTTGTAGAGTGGTCCCAGTGGAGGTCTTGAAGGTATGCAAGTAGCGGTGCAATCCGTTCTTGCGAAGGATGATCGACAACGTACTTGCGAAGAAGGCTGCAGCACTATTTCAAATTGTGAAGGACCCTGATCAGTCCCGTGTGGATCACCATTGGAAGACTTCTACTTTAGAGTCTTGTGAAGATCTCAAGATTACTATATTATCATCTTCATGTTGGTATATGACATCTGATCTCTTCTTGTTATATATGCTTATATTATTTGATTGGTATCATCAGGGTGTTCCTAGGATTTTGTATTTTGGTAGTCTAGTTTGATTGTTAAACTTATTTTTAATAGTTGAATTCATATAAAAATTTTTAAAATTTACATTTTGTTACGTCATCAAAATCCAACGGTGGTATCAGAGCCATCCTTGATTGATTCAATCAAATTTCATGTTATTATTATGATATGGATTAGATCCAGTTCCAACTATGTGAAAATTAGATTTTTTGATTGATGTTTAATTAATATTTTTGATGCACTTTTTGTTAATGATAAATATTATAAATTCATGATCATACTTAGATATTAAATTCTATAATCTTTAGACTTGTGAGACAAGTTTAAAGTTAGATCCTATGATTTAATTTTCGATGGAATTGTAAATCCAGTGCATGGGATGTGCGAAGCCTTGGAATGGTCCATTGGATGTACATTGCTAAGACTTGAGATTTTTGCATTTGATGCATTCACCAAAAATCTAAGGGCCGACCACCATATTATTGGACACTCACCATTGTGGGTCTTCCATCTTGGTTGTTGTCTTAGGTATGTGTGGAGTCGAAAAAATTTTGATCATGGAAAGGATGCATCAGACATGGATTAAGATTTTTGTCGATGTTTTGATTTAACTATAATTTATTGATCTAATATGATTAAAATTTATGATTGTAGATTAAATCAAATTCATATTTCTAATTTGACTAGAAGTTATGTTTAATTTAGGTTGATCAAATTATCATTTACTTAATTCGGTTAGGTTTTGAGTCCTGGTTGACCGAATCTATGCTAACCTAATTAATTTAGGTTAACCTAAGAATTGGTCAACACAACTCAAAAAGGATGACACATGATTGACTTAAAATTATAAATTGGATCAAGTGTTGAACCTGAATCAAAAAACCCTAGATGTCCCTTATGCCCATATATTTAAACATCTTTATTGACATGTTTATGAATGATATCACAATTAAGATAACATGAGATATTAATTATCATATTTTATAATTATTATAAAATACATGTTAAGTGGTTATGGACTATGGTACATCCATGTGATGGATCTATGTATGAATGCTTTCATATTAGCTGATTATATAAATGTATCTGCAAGAGTTGCAATAGGGGCTGGGTGCCCCTGATGCATTGTATAATCAACAAATTTTTTCTTTTATATGTTTCAACTGTTGATTGAAATTTTTACATATTGATGTAAAATTATAAAAAAAAATATTTGAGAATAGATGGTGTTGGGTATAAAATACCCACAGCCGAAATCCTTGACGGAATCGACTTCGAGTAGCCGGGCTCCGCCATCGACAGCAACACAGCTCCGCCCGGACTCCTACGGGAGCCGGGCTCTTCCATCGACAGTAGAACGGCTCCGCCCGGACTCCTACGGGAGCCGGGCTCCTCCATCGACAGCAGAACGGCTACGCCCGGACTCCTACGGGAGCCGGGCTCTGCCATCGACAGCAGAACAGCTCCGCCCGGACTCCTACGGGAGCCAGGCTCCTCCATCGACAGCGGGCTCTGCCATCGACAGCAGAATGGCTCCGCCCGGACTCCTACGGGAGCCGAGCTCCTCCATCGACAGCACAACGGCTCCGCCCGGACTCCTACGGGAGCCGGGCTCCTCCATCGACAGTAGAACGGCTCCGCCCGGACTCCTACGGGAGTCGGGCTCCTCCATCGACAGCAGAACGGCTCCGCCCGGACTCCTACGGGAGCCGGGCTCCTCCATCGACAGCAGAACGGCTCCGCCCGGACTCCTACGGGAGTCGGGCTCCTCCATCGACAGTAGAACGGCTACGCCCGGACTCCTACGGGAGCCGGGCTCCTCCATCGACAGCAGAACGGCTACGCTCGGACTCCTACGGGAGCCGGGCTCTGCCATCGACAGCAGAACGGCTCCGCCCGAACTCCTACGGGAGCCGGGCTCCTCCATCGACAGCAGAACGGCTCCGCTCGGACTCCTACGGGAGCCGGGCTCTGCCATCGACAGCAGAACAGCTCCGCCCGGACTCCTACGGGAGCCGGGCTCCGCCATCGACAGCAGCACAGCTCCGCCCGAACTCCTACGGGAGCCGGGCTCCGCCATCGACAGCAGAACGGCTCCGCCCGGACTCCTACGGGAGCCGGGCTCCGCCATCGACAGCAGAACGGCTCCGCCCGGACTCCTACGGGAGCCAGGCCCCACCATCGACAGCAGAACAGCTTCGCCCGGACTCCTACGGGAGCCGGGCTCCACCATCGACAGCAGTACAGCTCCGCCCGGACTCCTACGGGAGCCAGGCTCCGACCTCAGTATCAGCTGCTGGAGCCGGACTCCACCCACGACCTCAACCGAAAGGAGGACCCCTCCCGGACTCCTACAAAGGCCGAACTCCGACCACTGCCGAGCCTCGATCAACAGATCCGCGCCCCCTGGCAGATCACAATAACAACCATGATCCTGTTCCACTTCCTATAGCGGATCCCGCGCGGCTCCATCACCCCCTGCGGCGAACCCATTACTCTCTGATAGGCTGTGTCAACGGCCACGATTCTGCTCCGCTCCCTGCGGCAGGTGCTGCACGATCCCGCTACTCGCTGACAACTAGCGGCAACGGACGCCGCTCCACTACCTGCAACAGGCCCTACGTGGTGGGCTATGACGATAGCCACGGGTCTACCCCATTATCTTTCGCAATCAATTCCCCTGACCATGGGCGGCCCACTACCAGACGGTTACAAACGTCGCCATCAATCCGTTGCCTCCTCCGCCTATAAAAGGGGGATCCAGATACGTTATTCTTTAAGCTCATTTTCCTATCTCAAAACTCTGCTAAATTCTCCGTTCAAGCACTCCATTCTTGTTGAGACAGAGAACTGACTTGAGCGTCGGAGGGTCTTGCCGGAGCAACCCCACCTCCGGTTTAGACTTCCCTTGCAGGTCCCGGCGGCGACCGCGGCTTCCCCGACTCCAGCTTCTCCGGCGCAAGCAAATTTTTGCACCAACAATGGGAATGCGGAGCATGTGGTGTTAATTGGCTCCAACCTGGAGGAGGAGGTGCGGATGCGTCTCATGGATTTCCTCCGAAGGAATGCGGACATTTTCGCATGGGTCCCGACGGATATGCCGGGGATCGACATAGAAGTCATGGAACATCATCTGGCGGTCGACCCTAAACATCGGCCGACAAAAGAAAAGATCCGGAGCCATGCCCCGGAGAGGCAGAAGGCAATAGCCGAGGAAGTGGATAAACTTCTCAAGGCCGGATTTATCAAGGAAGTCAATTATCCTAAGTGGATCTCCAATGTTGTCTTGGTCAAGAAAGCAAACGGCAAGTGGAGGATGTGTATCGACTTCAAAAAGCTGAATAAGGCTTGCCCAAAGGACAGCTACCCCCTTCCCAGGATCGACCAACTGGTGGACGCTACCTCAGGCCATGAGCTTCTCACTTTTATGGATGCGTTCTCCGGCTATAACCAGATTAGAATGGCATTGGAAGATGAAGAAAAGACAGCTTTTATCACTAATCGCGGCCTTTACTGCTACAAGGTTATGCCGTTCGACCTCAAGAACGCGGGCGCAACCTATCAGCGACTGGTGAACAAAATCTTCAAGGAGCAGATCGGTCGAAACATGGAGGTTTACGTGGACGATATGCTCGTGAAAAGCAGGTCTTCCGAAAATCATGTCGCCGACCTCGAGGAAACCTTTGGCGCTCTTCGAAAGTATAGAATGAAGCTGAACCCGACCAAATGCACCTTTGGGGTAACCTCAGGAAAGTTCCTGGGCTTCATGGTATCGGGGCGCGGGATCGAGGCCAATCCGGAGAAAATTTGCGCCATCCAAAATATGACCGCCCCAAGGTCGATCAAGGAGGTTCAGTGCCTCACGGGAAGAGTCGCGGCTCTTAATCGCTTTGTCGCGAGGTCGGCCGAACGATGTTTTCCCTTCTTTCAAACCCTCAAGCAGCCGAAGAACTCCTGTTGGACCTCTGAATGCCAACAGGCATTCAAAGAATTAAAAAGCTACCTTAGCTCGCCCCCACTGCTGGCGAAGCCCGAGCCTAAAGAGGAATTATTTTTGTACCTGGCAGTCTCTCCCACAGCCCTTGCAGCTGTCCTTGTCAAAGAGGAAATGAAAGTCCAGCGATCGGTCTACTACATTAGTCGCGTGTTGAGGGACGCCGAGACCAGGTATACTAAATTAGAAAAACTGACCTACGCCTTGTTGATTGCAGCTCGGAGACTCCGGCCTTACTTTCAAGGGCACACGGTGACGTTACTCACCGATCAACCGATCAAGGCGGTTTTGCACCGAGCTGATACCTTTGGGAGAATGGCAAAATGGACAATCGAGCTCACAGAATTCGACATCAACTACAAACCTAGACCGGCAATAAAGGTCCAAATATTGGCGGATTTCATAGTAGAGTGCACCATCCCCGAGGAGGTCGAACCTGAGCAAAGCAAAATTGACGACCTGAAGACTCAACCGAACTCCCCCGACGAAAAAGCCAGTTCCTCCGATCGCTTTTGGACCCTCCATGTGGATGGATCTTCCAACATGGCAGGCGCGGGTGCAGGCCTGATCTTGACCAGCCCGGAAGGAGTCGTCGTGGAGTACGCTCTGCATTTTGAATTCTCCGCAACAAACAATGGAGTGGAATATGAAGCTCTGATCGCAGGATTGAGGGTCGCCAGGGAGCTTGGAATAGGTCAACTCCGGGTGCACAGCGATTCCCAACTTGTGGTGGGGCAAGTCAGCGGGAGCTTTGAAGCGCGGGAGGACAGTATGGCCAAATATCTTGAGAAGGTGAAGGAGTTCACCCCTGCCTTTGGCAATTTCGACATCAGGCAAATTCCAAGGTCGGAGAATACCAGAGCCGATCTTCTCTCCAAACTGGCGACATCGGCTCCGACCGAATTGCCCAAAGGCATCCTCTTTGAAGTTTTAAAACATCCGAGTACGGAAGAACCGCGACTCGTAATGGAGATCGACCACGAGCCCAACTGGGTCGACCCGCTGGTAACCTATCTTAGAGATGGGATTCTCCCCCAGGATGCGAAAGAGGCCCGAAAACTCCGAAACCAAGCCTCCCGGTACATCCTTTATGAGGGCAAATTGTACAAAAGATCATACTCCTCGCCCCTTTTGAGGTGCCTCTGGCCCTCAGAAGCTGACTACGCTTTATGGGAAGTACACGAGGGAGCTTGCGGAAGCCATTTGGGTGCCAGGTCTCTATCCCACAAGCTACTCCGCCAAGGGTATTACTGGCCAACAATGCATCATGATTCGATCGAATATGTCAAAAAGTGTGATCGATGCCAGAGATACGCCAACGTCCAGAGACAACCTGCTACCGAGCTCACACCCTTGAGTGCCCCATGGCCTTTTGCACAATGGGGGATGGATATTCTTGGCCCCTTTCCCATGGCGTCCGGTCAAAGGAAATTCCTCCTTGTAGCAATCGACTACTTCACTAAATGGGTCGAGGCTGAGCCACTAGCAAAAATCACAGAAGCAAAAGTGCAGGATTTCGTCTGGAAATCGATCGTGTGCAGGTTCGGTTTGTCTAGAACCCTAATCACTGATAATGGACGGCAATTCGCAGGAGCCAGATTTGCTGAATTCTGTGAAGATCTAAACATCTCCCACAACTTCACATCAGTGGCCCATCCTCAGGCGAACGGCGAAGCTGAGGTAACTAACAGAACCCTTTTGCAGGGGATTAAGACAAGGCTCGAAAAAGCAAAAGAAACTTGGGCGGACGAACTTTATCATGTGCTATGGGCGTATCGAACCACCCAGAGGTTGCCTACAGGGGAGACTCCCTTTGCTTTAGCCTTTGGTACGGAAGCCATCATCCCGATCGAGCTTAAACTCCCGTCGGCACGAGTCGTGGCATTCGACGAACCCCAAAACGCACAGAGTCTCAGAGCCAACCTCGACCTGCTGGAAGAAAGGCGGGAGATTGCTCAGGTTCGAATGGCAGCCTACAGACAGAAAGTTGCCCGATATTACAACGCCCATATGTGCCCCCACAGCCCTGTTAGAGACAGGAGGAGAACCTCACCCTAACTTGAGCAAAGTTGAAGGCCCGATTCTTTTAGACCGGATGGGGGGAGAGGCCTTACAACGCCCATATGTGCCCCCACAGCCCTGTTAGGGACAGGAGGAGAACCTCGCCCTAACTTGAGCAAAGTCGAAGGCCCAGTTCTTTTAGACCGGATGGGGGGAGAGGCCTTACAACGCCCCAACGTGCCCCCACAGCCCTGTTAGGGACAGGAGGAGAACCTCGCCCTAACTTGAGCAAAGTCGAAGGCCCGATTCTTTTAGACCGGATGGGGGGAGAGGCCTTACAACGCCCATATGTGCCCCCACAGCCCTGTTAGGGACAGGAGGAGAACCTCGCCCTAACTTGAGTAAAGTCGAAGGCCCGGTTCTTTTAGATCGGATGGGGGGAGAGGCCTTACAACGCCCATATGTGCCCCCACAGCCCTGTTAGGGACAGGAGGAGAACCTCGCCCTAACTTGAGCAAAGTCGAAGGCCCGGTTCTTTTAGACCGGATAGGGGGAAAGGCCTTACAACGCCCCAATGTACCCCCACAGCCGTGTCAGGAACACGAGGAGAACCTCACACCGGCTCGAGCAAAATGAAAGGCCCGGACTCCTACGGGAGCCGGGTTCTAACGACAAAAAAGACTTTACCCGGACTCCTACGGGAGCCGGGTTCCAACAACAAAAAAGACTTCACCCGGACTCCTACGGGAGCCGGGCTCCATCACCGACATCAGCTACAGGACAACCCCGCTCGGACTTCTACGGAAGCCGGACTTTGCCTATGACTTTGATTGCAGGAAAACTTTGCCCTGACTCTTACGAGAGCCGGGCTACTCCAACTTCAGGAGGGCTTCTCCGTTCGGACTATCAAGGGAGCCGAACTTAGCCCCGACTTCAGTAGAGAAAAATCCAAGCAAAAAAGAAAATCAAATAGTGCCCGAAGGCAACGGGAGCTCGAATCCCCGGGTTCAAGCCCTAGGAGGAATCTTGGGCCCGAAGGGCCCCAAGCAAACCTGATAAGTGGGTATCTTCGAACGGCATAAAAGCCGAAAAGGAGCTCGGCGAATGATGACCCCACATGTACTGAAGAGGTCGCCGACGACCTTGGGATGACGTAACACAGACGAAGAGAAGGAAAAGAAAATGAAGAAATTCGACAGATAACTATTTAACGCAAGATGCAGACGAGGTACCAAAATCTCTTTTTCATTTAACAAAAGTATACGTTACAGGACCCAGTGGGTCAGGAAAAAGAAGAAGAAAAAGAAGATACACGTCATCGCAAGTCTCGCAAGCACGGTTCGGGCAGGACGAACCGGAGGCCACTCCGAGCTACGAACTCCTCTCTCCATCTCTATCCTTCTCAGTTGCGTTCTCCAGTGCGTGTAACAGCTCTCGCCCCATCTCGCCTCATTCTGTTTCCGAAGTCCCAACCTTAGCGGGAAAGGGGTGGGATAGATCTCCGGAGGTGGTAAGGGCAACGGCGGCAGTAGCGAAGACCTGTTTCAAGAAGAACCGTAGCCACTTCAGGAGTGGTAGCGACACCAGAGATGTGCCTCATCTCCGAATGCACCACGACGGCCGCCACCCAAGATGCTCCGGCAAGGTCGGCATGCGTTACTTCCACCGTCCCCGCAACAAGTTCTACTGCCCCACCGTCGACACCGACCGCCTCTGGTCTCTCGGCCCCAACGGCATCAAGGATCCCGTCATGGCTTATGACGACTGCTCTGCCCTCTTGACCGGTATCACCCCGCCTTGCTACTCCAAAATTCATGGGCAGAATAACTTCACCGACAGCCCCCGTTATTAAACCCCTGTTGTTGAAGGAATTCTTCCTTGGGCCCCCTTTAAAACGACGGAGATTCTCACCGACCGCCATTCTCCTCCTCACCTTCCTCCAAGCCCTAAAAATTCCCTCAAGAATAGCCTCCCGAGTAGAGGACATGGTGCGAGGGAAGGAGACAAGGACTAGTGCGAGAGAAGCAAGACTCTCAGACGAAAGAAAAGCGCCAGGATGAAGCCACGAAGGGACTAAGGGGTTTAAATAGCCGATGGATCCTGGCACAGTTATGGCGGCGGGTATTCCTGGGCCAGCTGGTGTGTGCCACGTGTCGCACTTATCCCCTTCATCGCAATCGAGGGTTGACCGCTCACAAATTCCCGCGGCACGATGCTTGGGATCGCGTTTCAACGGGGGTTCCGAAAAGACTTTTCAGGTCACCTTCATCGAGAAACGGACTCTGACGTGCGCGCATTAAATGTCAAAATATCTGGGGGCAGCAGTGCGCAGGATTCGAAGGGGCGATTCCGACTGTGCACATCTCTCTCTATGTGTACTTCCTTCACTTGAAATTCAAACTCGGAAGTAGGGGGACTGGTGTTGGGTATAAAATACCCACAGTCGAATTCCTCGATGGAATCGACTTCGAGTAGCCGAGCTCCGCCATTGACAGCAACACAGCTCCGCCCGGACTCCTACGGGAGTCGGGCTCCTCCATCGACAGCAGAACGGCTCTGCCCGGACTCCTACGGGAGCCGAGCTCCTCCATCGACAGCAGAACGGCTCCGCCCGGACTCCTACGGGAGCCGGGCTCCACCATCGACAGCAGAACAGCTCCGCCCGGACTCCTACGGGAGTCGGGCTCCGCTATCGACAGCAGCACAGCTCCGCCCGGACTCCTACGGGAGTCGGGCTCCGCCATTGACAGCAGAACGGCTCCGCCCGGACTCCTACGGGAGCCGGGCTCCACCATCGACAGTAGAACGGCTCTGCCCGGACTCCTATGGGAGCCGGGCCCCACCATCGACAGCAGAACAGCTTCGCCCGGACTCCTACGGGAGCCGGGCTCCGCCATCGACAGCAGTACAGCTCCGCCCGGACTCCTACGGGAGCCAGGCTCCGACCTCAGTATCAGCTGCTGGAGTCGGACTCCACCCACGACCTCAACCGAAAGGAGGACCCCTCCCGAACTCCTACAAAGGCTGAACTCCAACCACTATCGAGCCTCGATCAACAGATCCGCGCCCCCTGGCAGATCACAATAACAACCATGATCCTGTTCCACTTCCTGTAGCGGATCCCGTGCGGCTCCATCACCCCCTGCGGCCGACCCATTACTCTTTGACAGGCTGTGTCAACAGCCACGATTCTGCTCTGCTCCCTGCGGCAGGTGCTGCACGATCCCGCTACTCGCTGACAACTAGCGGCAACGGACGCCGCTCCACTACCTGCAACAGGCCCTACGTGGCGGGCTATGACGATAGCCACGGGTCTACCCCATTATCTTTCACAATCAATTCTCCTGACCATGGGCGGCCCACTACCAGACGGTTACAAACGTCGCCATCAATCCGTTGCCTCCTCCGCCTATAAAAGGGGGACCCAGATACGTTATTCTTTAAGCTCATTTTCCTATCCCAAAACTCTGCTAAATTATCCGTTCGAGCACTCCATTCTTGTTGAGGCAGAGAACTGACTTGAGCGTCGGAGGGTCTTGCCGGAGCAACCCCACCTCCGGTTTAGACTTCCCTTGCAGGTCCCGACGGCGACCGCGGCTTCCCCGACTCCAGCTTCTCCGGCGCAAGCAGATTTTTGCACCAACAGATAGAAATCATTTCTTTCTATTTTAAGATAAAGATCGAGCATTCATGGTAGTCTTTATGGAGATGAAGACTACACTACCATGCATTTGTAGAGCAAAGGCGCATTAAGATTGACCATGAGATGGTACAATCTAAGAAGCACCTAAGGTTAGACCTATAAACCATCCTGTGGCTCGGATGATTTTTCAAAAGTTTATAACCAATAGATTTTTTTTTATATGCTCTTACTTATTGGTAGTTAGAAATAAAAATTAAGATTGCATAAGATGCATGTATATGTGTTTTGGATGTGCATGAGACCTAAGTCCCTCGTTTAAATTATATTAAGTTATAATGGTGAAGTGTTAAGAATACTACCCATGTCTTCCTTCATGCTAAGTGTTGCCCAGCTATGCAACCCAAGAGGGGGGGTGAATTGAGTTTTTAAAAAATTTAAGCTTAACTAATTACTTATGAAAAGTATTTGTTAAAAGCTTGATGAATGAGGAGAAAGACTTTAGTTCAAGATTAATTACCTAAAGCAAGAATGCAAGGATATAATAAAGAAATAAAGAGAAACAATAAAGCACACCACAAACACAAGGATTTATAGTGGTTCGGTGCCAACCTTTCACCTACATCCACTCCCCAAGCTCCTACTTGGAAATTCCAATCCACTATACTTGTATTCAACCCGAATACAAACGTCGGAAACTCTGACACTAGCTATCCCAAGCTAGTCCACTTGTTTCTCGGGTACAAGCCAACCCAATACACTCTGATTTCAGGTTCGGATCAACCTTCCCTTGTTTTTGGAAACCCTCCAAAAATAAGAACAATTACTCACAAAGAGTAAGATAGTTTAGAGCATAAATAAGTACAAGAATAGCTCTTTAAATGAGCGAATATAACATTAAATGCACTTTACTCAAATGAAGAATCCCCTTTTTGGATTTCCTCAAGGTGGATGAAGAGTTGAATGAACACTTGAGGAATAGGTGAGCTTTGATTGAAGGCTTCTTGAAGGCTTTGAAAGAGCTCTTGATCAAGGTTGAAAAGTTGGCTTGAAAAACCTTCTCTTTGAATGCTCTTGAATGCCCTTTTGAACACTCTTGCTTTTCTCTTTCAAAACCTCTCGTATGTCTCTTGTGTGTATTGTATATCCCCTTGTATCTCTCGTGTATATTGTAGATCCCCTTTTGTTTTCCACCTTTTGAAACCTTTTATAGCTTTAAGAAACAAGGGAAAATATTTTAGGCAGAAAAAGAGCCGTTAGAGCATTTAAAGTGAGCATTAAAGGTAACTAAAATGGGCAAAAAAACTAGCCGTTGCGGACAATTCCTATCACAGGGGTCGACTCATGAGTCGACTCATGCTTCAGGGGTCGACTCATGAGTCGACCTCTGTTGCAAAAACCAGAGATTTGGGTTTCTGGATATTTTGGCCCAAAACAGCAGAAGTCGACTCATGAGTCGACTCATGCCTTGTGGGTCGACTCATGAGTCGACTCACAGGTCATGCCAAGCCAAAAAACCAGCGTGCCAAGGGAAATTTTAGCGTGCCAAGCAGCTCATTGTGCCATGAGTTGACTCATGAGTCGACTCATGCACTTCAAACATTCATAACTTCAAAAATATAAGTCCAAAAATAATGAAATTTTTATCAATAGATTACAAATCATTTGTTCTACCAAATGATACTATCAAATTAAGATTTTAGTAAAATTATGATTTTGCCCCTGAAGAGCATAAAGACTTTTTCAAATAAAAATATTTGTATCCCTTCAATCTGTTTTGTAATCATCAAAATCAATCTAGGAGCAACAATCTCCCCCTTTTTGATGATGACAAAACACTTGAACAAAAGCATTTATGTGAATGCATTATAGATTTATATGCTTGAAAAGAGTATGATTCTTTTGGCATGTGATATAAATGGTCATATGCAAGAATAGTTTGCCCATTTGCTTAAAGATTTGAAGATATGCTCATTGGATTATGTGATTTTGGTGTTATAGCAGAAAACTTATTTTTGTTATCAGATCAAGCTGTATTTTGAAAATTTGCTCATTCTCATTTGATTTTAGTTTTAGCATCAGAGCAAAAAATAATTATGTGCTTTAATTGCTTTTGATACAAAAAAATAATTATGTGTGCCAAAGCATGTTTAAGAGTTGATTTGGAAAGTGTATTAGATCATTTTGAGTTTAAGATGTATCAGAGCAAGAGAAAAATAAATTTTGCAATGTATCGGAGCAAGAAAAATAATTTTACAATGTTATCAGAAAAAAATTTTACAATGTATCAGAGCAAGTTAAAAATTTTAAGATGTATCAGAGTAAGTTAAATTTCTTAAGATGTATCAAGGCAAGTTGAATTTCTTAAGATGTATCAAGGTAAATAAAATTTCAAAAGATGTATCAGAGCAAGTTGGAATTTTGAAGTATATCAGAGCATATTTAAATTTTTAAAGCAAATCAGAGCATATGTAAAGAAGTAATTTAAAAGTTACTTATTTGCATTGTACTTAGCATTGTACTTTTGATATTGTTCTTTAAATTCTCCAATTCATTCATTAATTTTTCATAATTTGTAGTTTTGCTTTTGATGGGTTGCTTTTTCTTTAATTGCTTATAATTTATGGTTTTGCTTTTGATTTTGCTTTTGATGGATTGCTTTTTCTTTAATGGCTCATAATTTATGGTTTTGCTTTTGATGGATTTTTTTGTTTAATTTCTTCCCCTTTTTGACATCATCAAACGTGGTTAACTCCTCCTTTTTCTGAAACATTCTTTAATTTCTTCCCCTTTAGAGTTTATCACAGATGTTTGCTCCCCCTTAATACAGCAATTATTAACAGCAAACAACAACAAAGAGAAGACAATATTTCAACAAGGAGAATATATATAACCAAAATATGATCGACATCATTACAAAAGGTAGAAATATAAGTAAAAGATGATACCATAAAACCATAATTATTTCAATACATAGTTCATAATATAAAAGTCAACCAGCTAATTATCAATACATGGTCCCAAAATACAGATCCTAGAACAAGACACTAACACCTAGGATCTAGTAATGATCAAGACAAATCATGGATCGGAATCATCAGATATGGGATGAGAAGCTGATGGATCTCGATCAGAAGTGCGTCCTCTACCCCGTCTGCCTCTGGCATGGAGAGCGAGATGAACTGGGTGGCTGAGAACGCTGAGAGGCTAAGGACTGAACAGAAAGGGTGAGTCTGATGGAATCAAGTACGTTCAGTGCTCTGGAAACAGACTGAAGTAGAGCAGTGAACTGAGTGGATGCATGCTCACTCGATCCTCGGATCTCTTTCCTCAGTAACTCATATCCACCCTCCAGTACTCCTCTGAGCCTGCCAGCCTCTGCAGTGAGGTCTGTGACCTCAATAGTGGACTCCTGTGGCTGAGGATGGGCCAAAGCAAGGACTTGCCCCTGCAAGTCAAGAACTCTACCAGTTAGTCTCCAAATGGTGTCCTCAAGCTGCTGAATCCGGATGGACTGATCTGATATCATCTGAAACACAGTGGATATGTGGGGAGTCATGGTCTGATCAGAAGAAGTGGCTCCTGGTGCAAAAGTAGTACTGCTCCACTGACTAGATAGCAAAGAGGCCACACGCTGTGATATCTGCTCGATCTGATCGTCAGCCAGTCTGAACTCTGATTGAGGTGCTCTGCTCTCTGGCTGATACACTGGTGTGGGCATCCTAGTAAACTCTGAAGGGCCAGCCTCTGTATCAGGAATGAACTGGATATTTGGTGATGCTGCCCTGAAGTCATGGATAGGAGATGATGGACCTTCTTCTTCTACTCTGTCTTCAACTCTGTCTTCAGCTCTATCTTCAGTTCTCTCCCTAGCTCTCTCCTCAGCTCTCTCCTTAGATCCCTTGATCCAACCGCCATCAGTCTTTGTAAATCCCATTCGGTGCAGGATGTGTTGGTTGAAAGTGTCCACATGAGAGAGCTTAGTAGATGCCTCCCCCTCACAGCTAACTCCAAACCTCCTAAATACTCGAGTAAGGGCCATACCAAAAGGTAAGTGTGCCTTGGATCTGTTCAAAGTCTCTCTCATGGCCTCTATCATAAGTGCAGGGAGGTTCAGGGGGGTCTGAGTGATGACATGAAACATGATACAAACATCTCTGCTGGAAAGTAAATCATGCCTACCACTCCTAGGAAAGAAGAGCTTCGTTACCATCTGATGTAGGATCCTCATCTCAATGGACAAAATCTTTGCTTCCAATTTTTTTAAACTCCCTGAATAAGTTCTCCCTAGTATAACACTGATCCCCTCTTCTTTTACTGGGAGTTCCATATAAGAGTAACCCTCACTAGGCAAATGAAGTATTTCTCCCAATATACTAGAATCCAAGCAAATATCAATACCCTTGACTGTTGAAGTCACTGACCCATTTCCATAATGTAGATTCTGGTAGAATTCTCTAACTAGGTCAACATAGGTGACTTCCTTAAGGGAGCAGTAGAAACCCCATCCTTGGTTTTTAATCTTGGTTGCAAATGTAAAACCCTCTTTTTCAAAGAACCAAAAATCTATATTCTTCCCGGTTTCAACTTTTCTATCAGATAGAGGATTCTTACTGGGGCTTAGGGAGGATTGAGGGGGACCTTAAGCAGATACTGGAGTGGGAGCAGTGGAAGACTGAGCAGCTTGCCTTTTCTTTCGAACATTTTCTTCAAGCTCACGGACTGACTTTCTTCTTTGGGGAAGCTTCATCTTCGGAGCCATATTCACTACAGTAGCAGGCAAGGAGACTTGGAGGAACAAGTGAATGAGTGGAGGAGGGATCACAAGAGAGTGAAGAGGGATTTTGGTGGAGAAAAGAGGTGGATTTGGGAAGAACGGTGGAGTGCTAGGGCACGCTCCAACCGTGCCAAACAATGGGAGAAAGCACAAAAATCCCTTTCCAAGGTGGCGATTTTTGGTGGAGAGGAGGAGGGAGAAGTGCCTCGAGCTAGATCCTTGGATTTGGAGCAAAAGGAAATGGGGAAGTCGGCTTTTGGAAGGAGGAAGATGAAAGGATGAGTCGGCTCGCGAACAGGATCCCGTATAAAAACAATGAGCCCGTGGGAAGTTTGAGGAAATAACAAGTTTGCCATTGAGTCGACTCATGGGGGTCGACTCATGAAGTTCAAAAATTCAGAAAAAATATGAATAAATTCCAAAAAAATTTAAAATTTTGGGAGAAGGAGTTTTGCTCAAAGATAAGTTTTTAGAATGATAAACTTGAGCTTTTGAGATCAGGATAGATGTTGGAAATTGAGCTCTGAGAAAAATTTAGGCATATGGATCTAGAATTCCTAGATTTCTCCTAATTTCACAGAATCTATCCTCACTAAGGGCCTTTGTAAAGATATCAGCTAATTGATTTTCAGTGCAAACATATTCAAAAATTATATTTTTATTTTGAACATGTTCTCTTATAAAATGATGTCTTATTTCAATATGTTTGGATCTTGAGTGTTGAATTGGATTTTTAGATAGATTTATGGCACTTGTGTTGTCACATCTTATTGGTGTTTCATTAAGTTTGATTCCAAAGTCTTCGAGTTGTTGCTTAATCCACAAGATTTGAGCACAATAACTTCCGGCTGCAATGTATTCGGCCTTAGTCGTAGACAGTGCCACCGAATTTTGTTTCTTGCTAAACCATGAGATTAGGTTAACTCCAAGAAATTGGCAGATTCCACTTGTGCTTTTTCTATCTAATTTACATCCAGCAAAATCAGCATCTGAATATCCTAATAAATCAATTTGTGAGTCCTTAGAGTATCATAACCCTAGAGTTTGAGTACCATTTAAGTATCTAAGGATTCTTTTAACAGCATTCAAATGAGATTCTTTAGGATTAGATTGATATCTAGCACATAAACAAACACTAAACATGATATCAGGCCTACTTGCAGTTAAATATAATAATGAGCCAATCATACCTCTATAGTATTTTAAGTCTACACATTTACCTTCATCATCCTTGTCAAGCTTACATGAGGGACTCATTGGTGTGCCAATTGGTTTGCAGTTCTCCATTCCAAATCTTTTGAGTAGTTCCTTGGTGTACTTGCTTTGGGTGATGGAGATTTCCTCTTTTGATTGTTTGATTTGGAGTCCGAGGAAGAAGGTGAGTTCTCTCATCATGCTCATCTCGAACTCTCCCTGCATAAGCTTAGCAAAGTCTTGACAAAGGGATTCATTAGTAGACCCAAAAATTATGTCATCAACATAAATTTGTATAACTAGCATATCATTTTGATTTCTTTTAATAAAGAGGGTTGTATCTACATTACCTCTTGAAAAATCATTATTTAGTAGAAATTTGCTTAGCCTATCATACCATGCTCTAGGTGCTTGTTTTAATCCATATAAAGCTTTATTTAATCTAAAGACATGATTAGGAAAAGTATGATTTTCAAATCCAGGGGGTTGTTCTACATATACTTCTTCAGCAATATATCCATTTAAAAATGCACTTTTAACATCTATTTGAAATAATTTGAATTTCATAAAGCAAGCATATGCAAGTAGAAGTCTAATAGCTTCTAATCTAGCAACAGGTGCAAAGGTTTCATCAAAATCAATTCCTTCTTCTTGATTATATCCCTTAGCAACCAGTCTTGCTTTATTTCTAATTACATTTCTATGCTCATCTAATTTGTTTCTAAAGACCCATTTTGTGCCAATTATTGAATAATTTTTAGGTCTTGATACTAAGGTCCAAACATTATTTCTTTCAAATTGATTAAGTTCCTCTTGCATTGCATTAATCCAATTATGATCATTTTCAGCTTCTTCAAAAGTTTTAGGTTCAAGATGAGATACAAAAGCACAATGATTAACTACATCTCTAAGTGAAGAACGGGTTTTTACCCCATGCATAGGATCACCAATAATTAACTCCTTAGGGTGGTTGTGAACATACCTCCATTCCTTGGGTAGGTCATTTGTACCTTGAGATTGTTCTTGAATTTCTTCACCTCTCTCATCTTGTTTGTCTTCTTGATCCTTGTCTTCTGGAGTTGCTGAATCTTTCAGAGAGATCTCCTTCATACCTTCTATTAGTGGATCTACATCATCAACACCCTCATTCTTCCTTGAAGGAAGATCGTTAGATTCATCAAAAATAACATGTATGGACTCCTCAACTACTAAAGTTCTTTTGTTGAAAACTCTAAATGCTTTACTAGTGGAGGAGTAACCTAGAAAGATTGCTTCATCTGATTTTGCATCAAATTTACCAAGTCTTTCTTTGCCATTATTTAATACAAAACATCGGCAACCAAAAATATGAAAATATGCAATATTTGGTTTTCTTCCTTTCCAAAGTTCATAGGGGGTTTTCTTTAAAAATTGTCAAATCAAAGCACGATTTAAAATGTAACATGCTGTGTTAATTGCTTCCGCCCAAAAATATCTTGGAAGGTTGCTTTCACAAAGCATGGTACGGGCCATTTCTTCTAAGGTTCTGTTTTTCCTTTCAACTACCCCATTCTGTTAGGGTGTCCTAGGAGCAGAGAAGTTATGGCCAATTCCATTTTCATCACAAAAATTTTCAAAGTCTTGATTTTCAAATTCAGTTCCATGATCACTTCTAATATTTTGAATTGAAAACCCTTTTTCATTAGTGACTTTTCGGTGAAATTTAGTGAAAATATGAAAAGTTTCATCTTTGTGTGCCAAAAAGAAAATCCAAGTAAAACGAGAGTAATCATCTATAATTACAAAACCATATCGTTTTCCTCCTAAACTAGTGGTTCTAGTTTGTCCAAATAAGTCCATATGCAAGAGCTCTAAAGGTCTAGAAGTTGAAATAATATTTTTGGATTTAAATGAAACTCTAGTTTGTTTACCTAATTGGCATGCATCACAAATTCTATCCTTTTCAAAATTCAATTTTGGCAAATCAAGAACTAATTCTTTCTTAATTAATTTTGAAAGAGAATGCATGCTAATATGTGCAAGTCTACGATGCCACAGCCAACTAGTCTCATTAACTTTAGCATTCAAGGATACTAGGCATTGCATGTCTAATTTGGCTAAATCATTCAAATCTATCATATAAACATTGCCATGCCTATGTCCTATAAATTTAATGCCATCGTTAATAGGACTAGTCACAATGCAAACAGATGATTCAAAAATAACTTTATACCCTTTATCACAAAATTGACTAATGCTAAGTAAGTTATGCTTTAAACCTTTAACTAACAAAATATTTTTAATGTATTTGGAGGGAGTGATACCAATGTTACCTATCCCGATGATCTTTCCTTTGCCATTATCTCCAAAGGTGACCATCCCTCCATCCTTAGCATCAAGCGTGATGAATTGTGATTCATCACCAGTCATGTGTCTCGAGCATCCACTGTCAAGATACCATTTCCTGTTTCCTCCTTGGGATGCTAGACACACCTGCAAGCAAAAGTCAAGTTTCTGTCTTAGGTACCCAAGCTTTCTTGGGTCCTTTTAGGTTAGTCAAAATGGTTCCTTTTGGAACCCATATTTTCTTTATAGTTGTGTTTGTAGATTTGTTAATAAGGCATGTGTATGATTTATGTCCTATTCTACCACATTTGAAACAAGTAATATTTGTAGACTTGTTACTTGAATAATTTACATAAATATTCTTCAGAAATTTTTGTTTCTTCAAGGGGTTATAGCCAAGTCCAGCCTTATCATATACAGCTTTTTGATTATCAAGAATCATATTTAGTTTGTTTGAACTTAAGGTAAACTTATCTACTATAGGTTTCAGCTTGTTAATTTCATTCTTTAAGCTTTGATTTTCTTGAATCAAGGTGAATTTTTCAATTGAAAGGTTTTCAGCTTGTTTCACTAAGGACTGATTTTTCAATTTCAGTTCTTTGTTTTTCATCCCTAGTTTCTTTAATTCATCAATTAAATCATAGAATGCTTCATGCAATTCTTCAAAAGTAAATTCACTAGGGGATTCAGAAGTTACCTCATTTTCGTGTACCATAAGGCACAGGTTGGCTTGTTCTGTTGAGGTTTCCTCATCGGAGCTTGAGTCATCACTCGCACTCCAAGTCGCCATCATTGCTTTCTTTTTGAACTTTTTGGGACCTTTCTTCAGTTGTGGACATTCGGATTTGAAATGTCCCGGCTTCTTGCACTCGTAGCATATAAGGGGTTGATCTTTCTCTTTCTCTTTGCTTTGTTCCCCTTTTGTGAATGACTTCTTTCTCATCCCCTGTTTCCTTTTTCTTAAAAACTTCTTAAATCTCTGGGTGATGAGTGCCATCTCTTCATCCTGTTCTTCATCTTCAGTGTCATCCGTTTCATCATCAGGCGAAGCTGTGGATTTGAGGGCAATGGTTCTTTTCTTTTTGACTTCATCCTCTTGATGTTGCTTCATGCTAAGTTCATGAGTCATCAAGGATCCAAGAAGCTCTTCTAGAGGTAGAGTGTTCAAGTCCTTTGCTTCTTGGATGGCAGTCACCTTGGCTTCCCAAGTTCTTGACAATGACCTGAGAATCTTCCTTACAAGCTCACTGTTAGTATAAGATTTGCCAAGACTCTTCAAACCATTAATTATATCAATAAAACGAGTAAACATAGCAGTTATGGACTCATCATGCTTCATTTTAAACAATTCATATTTATGCACAAGCATGTTTATTTTAGACTCTTTTACTTGATTTGTTCCCTCATGGGTTACTTCTAACCTATCCCATATTTCTTTAGCAGATGCACAAGTAGAAATACGATTAAATTCATTTGCATCAAGTGCACAATAAAGAACATTCATAGCTTTAGCATTTAATTGTGCCAATTTCTTATCAACCTCATCCCATTCTTTCTCGAGTTTGGTTGACTCCTCACCATCTATAATCTTGGTGAGTGTGTGAGGACCGTTCACTATGATACTCCACATATCATAGTCGAGTGCTTGTATGAATATCTTCATCTGAGCTTTTCAATAGGTGTAATTAGACCCATTGAAAAGTGGAGGTCGGTTGGTAGATTGCCCCTCGGCTAGAGAAGTACCGACATGGGTTGCCATAGATCTTTGGCTCTTTGATTGTTAGATCAAAGAAGGGCTAGAGCACCATGCTCTGATACCACTTGTTGCCCAGCTATGCAATCCAAGAGGGGGGGTGAATTGGGTTTTTAAAAAATTTAAGCTTAACTAATTACTTATGAAAAGTATTTGTTAAAAGCTTGATGAATGAGGAGAAAGACTTTAGTTCAATATTAATTACCTAAAGCAAGAATGCAAGGATATAATAAAGAAATAAAGAGAAACAATAAAGCACACCACAAACACAAGGATTTATAGTGGTTCGGTGCCAACCTTGCACCTACATCCACTCCCCAAGCTCCTACTTGGGAATTCCAATCCACTATACTTGTATTCAACCCGAATACAAATGTCGGAAACTCCGACACTAGCTATCCCAAGTTAGTCCACTTGTTTCTCGGGTACAAGCCAACCCAATACACACCGATTTCAGGTTCGGATCAACCTTCCCTTATTTTTGGAAACCCTCCAAAAACAAGAACAATTACTCACAAAGAGTAAGACAGTTTAGATCATAAATAAGTACAAGAATAGCTTCTTAAATGAGCGAATATAACATTAAATGCACTTTACTCAAATGAAGAATCTCCTTTTTGGATTTTCTCAAGGTGGATGAAGAGTTGAATGAACGCTTGAGGAATAGGTGAGCTTTGATTGAAGGCTTCTTGAAGGCTTTGAAAGAGCTCTTGATCAAGGTTGAAAAGTTGGCTTGAAAAACCTTCTCTTTGAATGCTCTTGAATGCCCTTTTGAACGCTCTTGCTTTTCTCTTTCAAAACCTCTCGTATGTCTCTTGTGTGTATTGTATATCCCCTTGTATCTCTCGTGTATATTGTAGATCCCCTTTTGTTTTCCACCTTTTGAAACCTTTTATAGCTTTAAGAAACAAGGGAAAATATTTTAGGCAGAAAAAGAGCCGTTAGAGCATTTAAAGTGAGCATTAAAGGCAACTAAAATGGGCAAAAAAAACTAGCCGTTGCGGACAATTCCCGTCGCAGGGGTCGACTCATGAGTCGACTCATGCTTCAGGGGTCGACTCATGAGTCGACCTCTGTTGCAAAAACCAGAGATTTGGGTTTCTGGATATTTTGGCCCAAAACAGCAGAAGTCGACTCATGAGTCGACTCATGCCTTGTGGGTCGACTCATGAGTCGACTCACAGGTCATGCCAAGCCAAAAAACCAGCGTGCCAAGGGAAATTTTAGCGTGCCAAGCAGCTCATTGTGCCATGAGTTGACTCATGAGTCGACTCATGCACTTCAAACATTCATAACTTCAAAAATATAAGTCCAAAAATAATAAAATTTTCACCAATAGATTACAAATCATTTGTTCTACCAAATGATACAATCAAATCAGGATTTTAGTAAAATTACGATTTTGCCCCTGAAGAGCATAAAGACTTTTTCAAATAAAAATATTTGTATCCCTTCAATCTGTTTTGTAATCATCAAAATCAATCTAGGAGCAACACTAAGTCAATATTATATCAAGAACCATAGTAGGCTTATTGTGCTATTCACAAGACTTGCTGTAGGGACTGATTTGATACTGTCTTGGTGCATTATGAAGCTAATGGTACTTAGCTCATACTAAGTCAATAAAGTATGTCAAAAATTATAGTGAGTTTATTGTGCTATCCACAAGGCTTGCTATAGAGATTGATATAATATTGACTTAATGATGCTTATGGCATATTTTGGTAGTACTGCTTTGTTGTGCTATCTATAAGGGTAGTATTATTTAGATATGTAAAAAAAAATGGATAGCTCAAAGCATGTATTTTTAAAATTTTACAACAGAATAATAGAAGATTAAATATTTTAATTTTTTTAAATATATCTTAGATCAGATCTAAACTACTATTAAAGATCTATGATATAAAAAGTTTATATATAAAATCTGAAATAAAATAGAAGACTGCATCGATCGCATCGATGCCTTGAATTTGATCTAACCTTTAGATTATGTCGGTAGAGTTTAGAACTTATCACCTTTTCATGGGTTGATGATCTTCACTGTTGGTAAGTATGGTATGAAGCTCTCACTGATGTCGAGCAGTCACACAAGTGTCCGACCTCTACGGATGGTCCACACGAAGCCCCTCGAATCGATTAGTCCTCTGCGGGAGTGCTAGCTCGTGTAGTCGGCTTCTGATGGCAGATCTGACTTGATCTCCTTCTTCGATCACCTTAAATCTTTTTGATATTGAAGATAGATAAGAGAAGGATGCTAGATGATAGAGAAAATTTAGATGAAGACTCTCTTCTCTTTGATTTTTTCCTCATCCAAAAATCTAGAACAGTTCTAGGTCTCTCACCTAAGAGGAGAACGGTCTCCTCTTTTGTTCATGCCAAGAAGGAAGGAAACCTACCAAATCCTTACATCCTAAAGAAGTATTTTTGACCCTCTTTCTCTCTAATATCTCATGGTAAAGATCTCTCTTCTTTTGGTACACAAAATTATGATCTTTTTATGGTTGTCATACAAACCAGATAAAATAGGATAAGGGCTGGAATTTGTTACAATTCAAACTCTTTTGAATTTCAATTTAACTTCAACTTTTTCTCACCCTTATCTAACTTAAAAAGAGACTTATCAAAAAAAAATTAGGTATAAAATTCAATTAGGAAGATCTCCTTTTCTTGTATACAATAGACCCCTTCAAAAGCAGCCAACGTGTGGAAGGATATGGATAAGGTTTTAAGTTGAAATTTAAACTAATTTGAATTCAAATCAAAACCAACCAATTTCTATCCTTAATGAGTGACAAAAGAAGGATTATTTTTTAGTTTTCTTATACATAAATTAATTTTTTGCAGTAAAAAAAGGTGTGAGATAATTTAGGTGGCGCAAGGGATAGAGTCCTACTCATTTAGGACTCTAGGGTTTAACCAATTGGATTTCTTTCAAATCTAATCCAATTAGATCCAAATAAAATATGGTGAATCTAATTTAATTAGGCTCTTATAACTTTAATTAAATTTGATCAAATCAATAAATTAATTAAGCCATAGATCTGATCAAATCATGATCATTTCTCCCTTACCAATTAGGTCATCTCATAACCTAATCAGACTTGACCTGATTGAATCAAATTCATTCAGACTTGATCTAAACTTTAATGCTCAATCAAATTGAGTTAATTAATAATCTAATTACTAATTAATTCTCCATTAATGATAGAGTCTAAGTCTAGTGAGACTCTTCTCTAGAGTCTCCGTCCAGTGGGACTCTTCAGCAGAATCTCCATCAAGTGAGACCCTTCACCAGAGTCTTCGTTGATTGAAACTCTTGAGATTAGCCAAGTGATCAGAGAAAAACTTCTAATGTGTGTGACCCCATAGGTTTAAACCTAAGCCGATAGCACAGGAATTGATTTCTATACCAATCGGAGTAGCCATCTAGCAATAGTACCCGACATTTGGATAGGCCGAATGCATGCTAAGCAACACTCAAGAACCTATTTGAATATAGTTACTGTATAATTCATTTCTTTGATCCAAATGCTCAAGGTGACCTAAGGTTTAACTGCCAACCCTGATATGGTCATCATATTGTATTTTAATTTTTAAATTCCATCATATGGATTATCCCGGTCAAGCTTTTACTGAATTAAAATACACTGATACATTAACTCCTACTTATTCGGAAGGATCAATTCTATCTTGACTTACACACTGACTTCATAAGTATTTGACTATGCCCAAAATTCTTTAATCACTGAATTAGAAATTTAGATAGTCTGACACCAAAGCATAGTGAGTTATTTGCAAGTCACCGTGAAGATCTCAGGTCGGAGGGACACTTACACCTATATCCCTTCAGAGTGACTCTTGACAGCAGAGTACTTCAGAGTTGATCACGTTCAGTGAGATGTACTCCTATATTTCACCTGCATGCTATACCAGCATCTCCACACTCCTTGGTTAAGAGGACAACCAACCTATATGGTACACAACGATCTATATTTGATATGTCTATCATCTTAGTAATAGCATATCATTTGATCACAAACTCATTTAAGGACTAAACAATATAGCCTCCTATTGAATCAAATAGTTCTAAGGATTTCATCATATAACAGGAGTTCAAAATGAGATGTACACTGATGAAAAACCAAATAATATTTTTTAATTCAATAATTCATATACAATTATAATGATAAGTACAACCATCAACAGACTGACGATTGACTTTGGGATACAATTTCCAACAACTTTCAATTGGACTAAAGCTAATTGGTGCAGTATCGTATATCCATTTTTGATTTATAGTCTTCAAACTCCTGACATCAAGGGCTTTAGTAAATGGGTCAGTCAGGTTCTTCTTTTCGTCGATCTTCTGAAGCTTGACGTCACCTCGATCCATAATTTTTTGGACCAGGTGGTAGCGGTGCAAAATATGCTTGATCTGCTGATGTGACTTCATTTCCTTCACTTGAGCAATGGCACTAGTACTGTTGCAGTACAATAAGATGGGGCCATTAAGGGAGGATGCCACTCTAAGCTCGTTGATGAACTTTCGTAGCCACACAGCTTCCTTTACAGCATTGGATGTCGTGATATATTCTGCCTCACAAGTAGAGTCGGCCATAGTATTCTGCTTGAAACTTTCCAGCAGATTGCTCTATCATTCAGGGATAAATATATCCCGACACGCTTTTGCTGTTATCATGATTCGATTGAAAACTGGAGTCTGTAAATCCCACAAGATTTAGATCAGATTCTCCATAGATAAGTCACTGATCCTTAGTATTTTTTAAATACTTAAGGATGGTCTTTACAATCTTTCAGTGATTCTTAGCTGGATCGAACTGGTATCTGCTCACTACTTCTAATGAGTATGTCACATCCGATTGCATACATGTTATAGCATACATAATAGATCCCATTGTCAAAGCATATGAAATTCTACTCATACGCTCTCTCTCTTGAAGAGTTGTCGGACAATCACTCTTCGAGAGAGAAATTTTTTGACCTATCGGAAGATAGCTTTTCTTGAAATTCTTTGTGCTGAACTTTTTCAGCACAGTATCAATATACGTCAATCGAGATAATCCAAGCAATCTTTTAGATCTATCTCTATAGATCTTCATCCCAAAGATGAAGGATGTTTCTCCCAAGTCTTTCATGAAAAACTGTGATGACAACCAAACTTTTATTCCTTGTAATGCAGAGATGTCCTTCTCGATTAAGAGAATGTCATCGATATACAAAATAAAAAATACTACCATGGAGTTATTAACCCATTTGTATATGCGGGGTTTACTAGATTGTGTCAGTTCTTCTATCGATCGAACTTCATCAAGTTCAATCTTTGAGGCATTAGTTCCTTCACAAAGAAACTCTTTTTCTAAAAAGATAGCCCTATTACTGACGAACACCTTCTGTTCGTCAGCAAGGTAGAAGTAATATCCCTTGATCTCTTTTGGGTACCCTATAAATAGATATTTGTCAGATCTAGGTCTAAGCTTGTCAGTTTTTAATCGTTTGACATAAGCCGGACATCCCTAAACTCTCATATAAGAGAGTGCTGGCTTACATCCTATCCACATCTCATGTGGTATTTTACTTACAGATTTACTCAAAATTTTATTTAAAATATAATAAGCTGACTCGAATGCGTATCTCCAAAAAAAAATCGACAAACTTGCAAAGCCCATCATGGACCGAACCATGTCTAATAGGATTCGATTCCTCCTTTTTAATGCACCATTATGCTGTGGTGTTCTAGGAGGGGTCCATTATGAGAGAATTCTATTCTCTTTTAGGTATGTCAGAAACTCACTAGAGAGGTATTCTCCTCCTTGGTCGGATTAAAGAGTTTTAATACTCTTTCCAGTTTATTTCTCTACTTCATTACGGAATCATTTGAATATTTCAAATGATTCTGACTTATGTGTCATTAAGTAGATATGCCCATACCTTGATAGGTCATCTGTAAATATAATAAAATAATAATATCTATCTCTGGTACTAGTGTTCATAGGTCCACATACATCAGTATGTATCAGACTTAGAACTTTACTAGCTCGCTCACCTTTTCCAGTAAAAGATGATTTGGTCATTTTTACAAGAAGACAGGACTCACAGATTGGGAGTGATTTACAATCACTGACTTCGAAGATTTTCTCTTATGTCAATCTATTTATTCTATTCTTATTAACATGGCCTAACCTATAATGTCAAAGGTAGATATCAGAGACATCACTAATTCTAGGGTATTTGTTGGATGTGTATATTACACTAACAGGTTGTGATAATATGTAAATATCATTATTCAGTTGTCCATTCATCACATTAACACCATTCATAATGATATTAAAATTATTTTTTTTTATTAAAATTTCATAACCATACATGGCCAAAAGGCCTACAGAAATAATATTCAATAAAAAGAAAGGACAAAAGTAATATTCACTTAGAATAATTACATTAGACTTGAATACAAGCTTAATAGTCCCTAACGTTAGAACTAGAACTGATCTTCCATCTCCAACATTAAGAAATCTTTCGTCTTCTTCAAATCTCCTACTAACTTGCAGACCCTATAATGAATTGCAAATATTAAAAAGACTTTTGGTATCCAATATCCAGGTAGTGAAATTATAAATTAAAAAATTACAAGATGTTATCATATAATTACCTTGTACAGCAACAACTTGCTTCTTTCTCGATCTGTTCGGATTCAGGGAGGTAATGTATTAAGGATAATTCCTTTTTCAGTGCTCCTACTTCTTACAGTAGAAGTATTTTGTCTGACTCTGGTCGGACTTGGATTTCTTGGTCTAACTGGGCTTGGGTGCCCTAGCACTTTGCATCCTTTTCTTGTTCTTCTTGTTCTTCTTTTCTTTCTTAAAGGATTGATGTCTAGAAGAAGACCCTCCTATTAGAAAATATATCCCAAAAGCCAATCGTCAAGCTGTTGATAGTTGAGCAACCAAGTATTATAATTGATTTGTTAATAAATAAAATATATTTTTTAGCATTTTCATTACAAGTTTTCATCTTCTTATGAACTCCGTTGTTGTGATGAAGTCCTTAGGACTATTTAGGTTCGATAAAGAGAGGATTTATTGATTAGTCCTTAAAACTGTTCACGATCAAATGATAGGCTGTTAATAAAGACGACAGCTTCTATCGAGCATAGGTCGCTGTAGACTATATGGGTTAGTTGTCCTCTTAACCAAGGAGTGTGGAGACACTGGTATGACATACAAGTGAGATGTAAGGGTACATCATCATTGAATGTGACCAACTTCAGAGTATTCTACTATCGAGAATATCTCTGATGGGATATAGGTATAAGTGTCTCTTAGACCTGAGATCGCCTCAGTGACTTGCAAGCAACTCACTGTGCTTTGGTACTGGACTAACTGAATTTTTAATTCAATAACGGAAGGCTTCTAGGCATAGTCAAGTACTTGCAAAGTCAGAGTATGATCGAGATGGGATTGACCACTCCAAGAGTTGGAGAAGAATGAGTCGCTGTATTTCAATTTAGCAAAACCTTGGCCAGGACAATCCATCAGATGGATTTGATATTTTGAAATACAATATGGACAACCTGATCAGAGTTGACAGTTGAACTTTGAGGTGTTCTATGATCATTTTGGTCAAGGAGATGAATTATATGAAAACTATATCCGCATGGGTTCTAAGGATGTTGTTCTACACATTTGACCTATCCGACCATCGGGTACCATTGCTACATGATCACTTTGATTGGTACAAAAATTTATTTTTATGCTACTGACTTAGGTTCAGACCTATGAGATTATACACATTAGAATTCATTATTCGATCAGATGGTTAATCAATGATTAAGAATCATTCTAAAGTTAAACGATCAATACGATTGACATTTAACCTAGTGCAAGTGTTGTAGGAGGATTGATTAGCAATCCGATTGTTCATTGGCTTAATTTGATTAAGCCAATGGGCTAAGATTAAGTCTAATTGAATATAATTTAATTATATTTAGTTTGAGCTTGATTGGATCAAGTTCAATTAGTTTATTGAAAAAGCCAAGTGCAAGGAAAAAACTAGTCCTAGTTCAATTAGGACTTGGATCAACCTAATTTCTAATTTGATTAGAAAATTAAAAAAGATTTAAATCTAATTTAATCTGATTATATTAAGTTCTTAATTAGGTTAAGACCTATTTTAATTAAATTGATCTAATTTTGGTTTGATTTGATTTGAGAAATCAAATTAAAACAAGTCATAAGATAGAATCCTAGTAAGACTAGGATTCTACCTTGTGCCACATTAGCCCCCCATGCCCTCTCTCTTATTCCATGCCAATTTTCTCTTATTTTGTGTGATAAAAATTCTCTCCCAGGTCTTCACCATGTCCAAAAGGTTTCCTCTCTTTTTTCTTACATGGAAGATGGTTGTGAATCAAATCAAAGTAGGAATAAGTTTGGATTTCAAATTCTATGAGATAGAGTTTTAGAAATCCAAAACTCTTTTCTTTTTGTACCGATTTTATCCATATTTTTCTTGAGATTTTTGTGGCTTTTATGGAACTTGATAGGTGCCCTTTGCTGTTGGTCCATGCACAAAAAGAAGGAGGGGGCATCCAAGAGTTGGGCGCCCCTTGTCTTGCCATGTTTGGATAAACCTTGACTAGGTATTTGATCTAGACAAGGACTCTATCATATCTTTCTATATAAAATGAATTTCTTTATGAAATTTTTATGAAAAATAGATCAAAGAGATACCTTTAGAGAATCTAAAAATCAAAGAGAAAGAAGGTTAGGCTGTGGAGATATAATAGACACAAGATAGGATATCTAGAGAGAGCAAAGAGAAGAAGAAGAGGGTCTTCATCTAGGGTTGTTGTGTTCATCTCTTCCCTTTCTCCATCTTGAGTTTTCTGAGAGCATCTCAGATTTGAAACTCCTCCTCCTACTTCTCATCTTTGGAAGAGTCCAAATTAAAAAGAAGGAGGTACCTGATCAACCATCGAAGAAGGATCAGCACAGTACTAGCATACTGTGCTGATTTCTTGAAGCAAAACTTCTGATCGAGATTCATGGGCTCGTGTGGATGACTCCTAGAGACCGGATGCATGTGTGGCTTGCAACATCATCCTCAAGTCCGGATCAGCAAGGTTAGAATGTCTAACTTGCAAGGTAATAGATCTGATCTATTGTTTATTACATACATTAGATGTAGCATAGAAATATGTTGATATGATCAACATGTAGTTCATTCTCTATATATTTTAATTTTTGATTTAATGCTATGTAATAATCATATAATAGAATCTTAGATCTAGGGATTCTCTAGTTTTATAAAATAAATTTTGATTTATTTTAATCTTCCGCTGCATGATCTTGAAAAAGTTTCAAGATCTAACCCTGAAACCCTAGATCTGGTTCCTTCACCTCCCACAACATTCACTGACTCCTTTTGGAGCTGGTGATCCTTCTCAAAGTTTTGTAGTAACTCCAGTAAATCATGGTAGTTAACTGTAGGCTTTGTCATTCGAAAATGAGTAAGGAAAGGGAGGTAGGACTTAGGCAGAGAGTTCAGAATAGCATCTTTTTCCAACTATTCATGCAGGGGAAAGTCGAGCTTGCTTAGGCGCTCAATCATCTCGATCATGTACAATACATAATCAGTGACTGATGCTCCTTCCCTCATTCGAGCATTGAAGATGGCACAACTAGTCTTGTGCCTCTTAACGTCGTCGGGTGTGTCAAAGGACTCGTTCAACATTTGTAACATATCTTATGACTGAGCATTCTCGAAACGATAACTAAACTCATCATTCATCACCGCCAGCATAATACAATGAATTATAGTTTGATCATCGACCCACTTCTGATAAATATCTCTAACCGTGCTACGCATATTTGGAGCTGGCTCTTCGGGTGCTGGATCTGTCAATATATATAAGATCCATTCATGCTCCAAGACTATTTTAAACTTTCGATACTAGCTATTGAAATTTGATCCTATCAATTTATCACTATCTAAAAGTGATCGGAGCGACAAGGTGGTGGCCATCACTGCAAAAGAAAAATCAGAACCTAATTAGTATATAAATTGATTAAGCCTAAAGACATAGATTTTAGTCTAAAGGTTCTCTCACTATTTTATTCAAATTGATAGCCTCTACCTTTAATTTGAAGAATTACACTAATTTCTTAGTGGGTACTAGAATTCACATAGACTGCACATGGGCCCGAGTGTGGCTCGACCAATCCTTGTGTACCCATGGATAGGTTCTTAACCAATTATTTCATCAAATAATTTTTAGTATTCAATTTTACCCCAGACACCTCTTCAGCAGGTGTGTGGCACCTCCACTAAAGGTTCTGATTAGGTCCAACCATTAACATGCTAGAATTTAGTGTATCTAACAAACAAGTGACCAGGTCTGAGTGTGGCTCGGCCAACCTGACCATCATCAGAAAGACACAACTAAAATAATATATTATGAATGATAATTCTAACAGCTAGATGAGCATCAGGCGTGTGAAGCTTTCAATGATTATCTAAACAATTGGACTCATTATCATCCAATTTAATGGGAGGCTATAATCTAGTTATCACGATAACTATTTCATTTTAGAGACCTAATAATTTTAGAAGATTTAATTAGTTGAATTGAGAGATGAGATGAGACTTGACCAATTAATCTTAATCCTCCCACTGACTTCACCAAGCCAGATTTAAGAAGATCAGGCATAAGCTGGTCCAGCCAATCAGTCATGAATTCTCCTACTGGCTTCATCAAGTCATAAAGATGACTCAAGATAAGTTGAACTAAGAACACCTAAATCAGTCATACTGATTTTCTAGTTAGCATGGATTAACTCCAATCATTAAGTGATCTAATCAAAATATGATTCACCATGTTGGCCAGATAAGTGAGATCGATGGGAGGGATATGCCATTAACTCGACATAGACTCAATCTATGCAAGTAGCTCCCAATTAATGACTATCGATCAAAGCTGCCATACTTATCTTAGACACCAACTGGTTAGTCATTTTCAATTTGATCAACTTATAGACTTGGATTCGATCACAGAGCTATGATCAAAGTCCATATTGGTCTAATCAAAGATATGAACTTGACCAACTACAACTATTGAAATTGATTAAGAGAAGAAATTGACCTAATCAGAATTAACTTTTAATTAGATTTGATCAATTACTAACATGATCCATTATCAATGATTTCTAACCCTAGGTCTAATCCAGTTAAATGGACTTGACTCAAGCTAACCCATTAACCCATGAGTTATGAAATTAATGCCTTAAAACTTTGATTTTCAAATCTAGATCACTTAATTTTCAATTAAGTTTTGGGCTAATATGGGTTTGGATTCGATGTTTGAAAATAGTTTTTAATTTTATAAAATATTTTTACAATCAATCATCTAATAATCAAAATTTTAATTTTAAATCTAATATACATTATTTTATATCTAAAAAAAATGTTAAATTTTTTTTATTATTTATCATCACGAAAAAGATCATGCAGTATCCCTACATGCCATAGAAGAACCCATCGAATGGGTAAATATGATAGTGAAATCTTGATTTCTCTTATGATCGGATGGCTATGAGGATCTATCCAATCAGATTACTATACCAAGATTCAAAATTAACTATTTAGATCTAATCTAAATAATTAAAATCAGATTATATATAAAAAATTTATGTCATAAGAAACCTGGCTCTGATACCATATGAAGAAAAAATGGGTAGCTTAAAGCATGTATTTTTAAAATTTTATAGTAAAATAATAAAAGATTAAATATTTTAATTTTTTAAATATATCTTAGATCAGATCTAAACTACCATTAAAAATTTATGACATAAAAAATTTACGTATAAAATCTAAAATAAAATAAAAAACTGCATTGATCACATCGATGTCCAGAATTTGATTTAACCTTTAGATTATGTCGGTAGAGTTCAGAATTCATCATCTTTTTATGGGTTGATGATCTCTACTACTGATAAGTATGGTATGAAGCTCTTGCTGATGTTGAGTAGCTGCACAAGCATCCGACCTCTACGGATGGTCCACACGAAGTTCCTCGGACCGATCAACTCTCTACGGGAGTGCTAGCTCATGTAGTCGACTTCTAATGACAGATCTGACTTGATCTCCTTCTTCGATCACTTCAAATCTTTTTGATGTCGAAGATGGATCAGAGAAGGATGCTGGATGGTAGAAAAAATTTAGATGAAGACTCCTGTTGGTGCAAAAATCCGTCTGCGCCGGAGAAGCTGGAGTTGAGGAAGCCGTGGTCGCCGCCGGGACTTGTAAGGGAAGTCTAAACCGGAAGTGGGGTTGCTCCGGCAAGACCCTCCGACGCTCAAGTCAGTTCTCTGCCTCAACAAGAATGGAGTGCTCGAACGGAGAATTTAGCAGAGTTTTGAGATAAGAAAAATGAGCTTAGAGAATAACGTATCTGGATCCCCTTTTATAGGCAGAGGGGGCAACGGATTGATGGTGACACCTGCAACCGTCTGGTAGTGGGCCGCCCACGGTCAGGGAAATTAATTGCGGAGAGTGGTGGGGTAGACTCGTGGCTATTGTCATAGTCTGCCACGTATGGTCAGTTGCGGATAGTGGGGCGGCGTCCGTTGCCGCTAGCTGTCAGTGAGTAGTGGGATCGTGCAGCACCTGCCGCAGGGAGCGGGACAGAATCGTGGCCGTTTGCTACAGCCTGTCAGGGAGTAATGGGTCCGCTGCTGGAGCCGCGTAGAATCCGCTGTAGGACCTGGAACAGGATCATGATTGTTGTCGCGACCTGCCGAGGGGGTGCGGATCTGTCGATTGGGGTTCGGCCACGGTTGGAGCCCGGCCTCCGTAGGAGCCCGGGCGGAGCCGCTCTGATGTCGGAGGTGGAGCCCGGCTCTCGTAGGAGTTTGGGCGGAGCCGTTCTGATGTCGGAGTGGAGCCCAGCTCCCGTAGGAGTCCGGGCGGAGCCGTTCTGATGTCGGAGGTGGAGCCCGGCTCCCGTAGGAGTCCGGGCGGAGCCGTTCTGATGTCGGAGGTGGAGCCCGGCTCCCGTAGAAGTCCGGGCAGAGCCGTTCTTGATGTCGGAGGTGGAGCCCGACTCCCGTAGGAGTCCGGGCGGAGCCGTTCTGATGTCGGAGGTGGAGCCCGGCTCCCGTAGGAGTCTGGGCGGAGCCGTTCTGATGTCGGAGGTGGAGCCCGGCTCCCGTAGGAGTCCGGGCGGAGCCGTTCTTAATGTCGGAGGTGGAGCTCTGCTCCCGTAGGAGTCCGGGCGGAGCCGTTCTGATGTCGGAGGTGGAGCCCGGCTCCCGTAGGAGTCCGGGCGGAGCCGTTCTGATGTCGGAGGTGGAGCCCGGCTCCCGTAGGAGTCCGGGCGGAGCCGTTCTGATGTCGGAGGTGGAGCCCGGCTCCCGTAGGAGTCCGGGCGGAGCCGTTCTGATGTCGGAGGTGGAGCCCGGCTCCCGTAGGAGTCCGGGCGGAGCCGTTCTGATGTCGGAGGTGGAGCCCGGCTCCCGTAGGAGTCCGGGCGGAGCCGTTCTTGATGTCGGAGGTGGAGCCCGGCTCCCGTAGGAGTTCGGGCAGAGCCGTTCTGATGTCGGAGGTGGAGCCCGGCTCCCGTAGGAGTCCGGGCGGAGCTGTTCTGATGTCGGAGGTGGAGCCCGGCTCCCGTAGGAGTCCGGGCGAAGCCGTTCTGATGGGAATTTCGACCGCGGGTATTTTATACCCAACACCAGTCCCCCTACTTCCAAGTTTGAATTTCAAGCGAAAGAAGTACACAGAGAGAGAGATGCGCAGCCGAAATTGCCCCCTCGATCCCTGTGCGCAGCTGCCCCCACTTAATGTGCGCGTGTCAGAATCCGTTTTTTGGCAAAAGCGACTTGAAAAGTCTTTTCGGAACCCCCGTTAAAATGCGATCCCAGGCGTCGCTCTGTGGGAATCTGTGAGCGGTCAACCCTCGATAGCAACGAAGCGGATAAGCGCGACACGCGGCACACACCATCTGGCCTAGAAATTTTCGCCGTCATAACTGCGCCAGGATCCGCCGGCTATTTAAACCCTTCGATCCATTCACGGTCTCATCTTGGCGTTCTTCTTTTCCCCTGAGAGTCTTGCTCCCCTCGCACCAATTCTCGCCGCCCTTTGCCTATCAATCTCCCTCTGAGGGTTTCCACACCATGTCCTCAACTCTGGAGGCTGTTCTCGAGGGGATTGCCAGGGCTCGGAGGAAGGTGAGGAGGAGGACGACGGTCGGTGAGAATCTCTGTCATCTCAGAGGGGGCCCAAGGAAGTATTCCTTCAACAACAGGGGTTTAATATCGGGGACTGTTGTAGAAGCTATTCTGCCCGCGAATTTCGGAGCAGTAAGGCGGGGCAATACCGGTCAAGAGGGCAGAATAGACGTCACAAGTCACGACGGGATCCTTGACGCCGTCGGGGCCAAGGGACCAGAGACGGTCGACGGCGGGGTGGTAGAACTTGTTGCGGAGACGGTGGAAGTAGCGCATGCCGACCTTGCCGGAGCGTCTCAGGTGGCGGCCGCCATGGCTACGGCTCTTCTTGAAACAGGTCTTCGTTACTGCCGTTGTTACCCCCACCGCCTTCGGAGATCAATCCCACCCCTTTCTCGCTAAGGTCGGGACTTTGGGAACAGAATGAAGAGAGATGGGGCGAGAGCTGTTACACACACTGGAGAACGCGGCTGAGAAGGACAGAGACGGGAAGAGGAATTTGCGGCTTGGATCGGCCTCCGGTTCACCCTGCCCGAACAATGCTTTGCGAGACATGTATTTTCTTTTTTTCTTTTTCCTGACCCGCCGGGTCCTGTAACGTGTGCTTCTATCAAATAAAATAGTGATTTCAGTACCTTGTTTACCTCTCGTGTCAAATAATTGTCTGCCGAACTTCTTTCCTTCTCTCTGCCTGTGTCATGCCGTTCCAAGACCGTCGGCGACCTTTTCAGTTCATGTGGGGTCGTCCTTTGCCGGGCTTCTTTTCGATTTTTCCTGCCGTTAGGAGATATCCACTTGTTAGGTTTGCTGGGATCTTTCTCCGCTGGAGTTGGGGCTAGGTTCGAAGAAGCTCCTGGAAGTTGAAGTAGCATAGTTTTCATAAGAATTAGGGCAAAGTCTTTCTGTAATCAAAGTCATAAGTAAAGTCCGGCTTCCGTAGAAGTCCGGGTGGAGCCGCTCTGATGTCGGAGGTGGGGCCCGGCTCCCGTAGGAGTCCGGGCGAAGCCTTTTCGTGGTGGAACCCGGCTCCCGTAGGAGTCTGGGCGAAACCTTTTGGTGGCGAAACCCGGCTCCCGTAGGAGTCCGGGCGAAACCCTTTGTGGCGGAACCCGGCTCCCGTAGGAGTCCGGGCCTTACTCCCCGCTCATGTCAGGACGAGGTTCTCCTCCTGTTCCTGATAGGGCTGCGGGGGCACGTATGGGCGTTGTGAGGCCTCTCCCCCCATCCGGTCTAAAGGAACCGGGCCTTCGACTTTGCTCAAGTTAGGGCGAGGTTCTCCTCCTGTCCCTAACAGGGCTGTGGGGGCACATATGGGCGTTGCGAGGCCTCTCCCCCCATCCGGTCTAAAAGAACTGGGCCTTCGACTTTGCTCAAGTTAGGGCGAGGTTCTCCTCCTGTCCCTAACAGGACTGTGGGGGCACATATGGGCGTTGTGAGGCCTCTCCCCCCATCCGGTCTAAAGGAACCGGGCCTTCGACTTTGCTCAAGTTAGGGCGAGGTTCTCCTCCTGTCCCTAACAGGGCTGTGGGGGCACATATGGGCGTTGTGAGGCCTCTCCCCCCATCCGGTCTAAAGGAACCGGGCCTTCGACTTTGCTCAAGTTAGGGCGAGGTTCTCCTCCTGTCCCTAACAGGGCTGTGGGGGCACATATGGGCGTTGTGAGGCCTCTCCCCCCATCCGGTCTAAAGGAACCGGGCCTTCGACTTTTGTAAGATTGCATTCTCATTTTTGATACCGTCTGCTTGAATTGTCCCTAAACAAGTGGGCACACATTTTTCGATTAGGATGAAATCACTGGTAGTATACCCGTAAGTTTTCTGAGTTCCATGGTCGCGGGAGGTCGGCCCCTCCGAGCTCCTTAAGATAAAAGTCCCAGGTCGGACTACTTCTTTGATCTCATAAGGTCCTTCCCAATTTGGGGCTAGCTTCCCCTGGGCCTGCGGCTGTGAGACAGCAGCTCGTCGGAGTACAAGATCCCCCGCTCTAAATGTCCTGTTCTTGACTCGGGCGTTATAATATCGGACAACCTTCTGTCTGTAGGCCGCCATTCGGACCTGGGCGATCTCCCGCCTTTCTTCCAGTAGGTCGAGGTTGGCCCTGAGATTTTGTGCATTCTGGGGTTCGTCGAACGCCACGACTCGTGCCGACGGGAGTTTAAGTTCGATCGGGATGACGGCTTCTGTACCAAAGGCTAGAGCAAAGGGAGTCTCTCCCGTAGGCAACCTCTGGGTAGTTCGGTACGCCCATAGCATATGGTAAAGCTCGTCCGCCCAAGTTCCTTTCGCTTTTTCAAGCCTTGTCTTGATTCCCTGCAAAAGGGTTCTGTTCGTTACCTCGACTTCGCCGTTTGCCTGGGGATGGGCCACTGATGTGAACTTGTGGGAGATGTTTAGGTCTTCACAGAATTCAGCAAATCTGGCTCCCACGAATTGCCATCCATTATCAGTGATCAGTGTTCGAGGTAAACCGAACCTGCACACTATTGATTTCCAGACAAAATCCTGCACTTTCGCTTCTGTGATTTTGGCTAGTGGTTCGGCCTCGACCCATTTGGTGAAGTAGTCGATTGCTACGAGGAGGAATTTCCTTTGACCGGATGCCATGGGAAAGGGGCCAAGAATATCCATCCCCCATTGCGCAAAAGGCCATGGGGCACTCAGGGGTGTGAGCTCGGTAGCAGGTTGTCTCTGGACGTTGGCGTACCTTTGGCATCGATCGCATTTTTTGACATATTCAATTGAATCATGATGCATTGTGGGCCAGTAGTACCCTTGGCGGAGTAGTTTGTGGGATAGAGATCTGGCACCCAAATGGCTTCCGCAAACTCCCTCGTGCACTTCCCATAAAGCGTAGTCGGCTTCTGAGGGTCGGAGACATCTCAAGAGAGGCAAGGAGTACGATCTCTTGTACAAGAGAGGCAAACTCCCTCAACTCCAGCTTCTCCGGCGCAGGCGGATTTTTGCACCAACAACTCCCTTCTCTTTGATTTTTTCCTCACCTAAAAATCTAGAACAGTTCTAGGTCTCTCACCCAAGAGGAGAATGGTCTCCTCTTTTGTTCACACCAAGGAGAAAGGAAACCTACCCAATCCTCATATCCCAAAGAAGAATTTTTGACCCTCTTTCTCTCTGGCATCTTGTGGTGAAGAGCTCTCTTCTTTTGGCACATAAAATTATAGTTTTTTTATGGTTATCACACAAACCAGATAAAACAGGATAAGGGCTGGAGTTTGTTGCAATTCAAACTCTTTTGAATTTTAATTTGACTCTAACCTTTTTTCACCTTTATCTAACTTAAAGAGATACTTATCAAAAAAAATTAGGCATAAAAATCAATTGGAAAGACCTTTTCTTGTACACAATAGACCCCTTCAAAAGCAGCCAATGTGTGGAAGGATATGGATAAGGTTTTATGTTAAAATTCAAATTAATTTGAATTCAAATCAAAACCAATCAATTTTTATCCTTAATGAGTGATAAAAAAAGATTAATTTCTTATTTTCTCACATATAAACTAATTTTGTGTGGTGAGAAAAGGCATGAGATAATTTAGGTGGCGCAAGGGATAGAGTCCTACTCATTTGAGATTTTAGGGTTTAACCAATTAGATTTCTTTCAAATCCAATCCAAATAGATTCAAATAAAATATGATGAAGCTAATATAATTAGACTCTTATAATTTTAATTAAATTTAATCAAATCAATAAATTAATTGAGCCATAGATCCGATCAAATAAGGATCATTTCTTCCTTACCAATTAGGTCATCTCATAACCTAATCAGACTTGATCTGATTGAATCAAATTCAATCAGACTTGATCTAAACTTTAATACTCAATCAAATTGAGCTAATTAGTAATCTAATTATTAATTAATCTTCTATTAATGATAGAGTCCAAGTCTAGTAGGACTCTTCTCTAGAGTCCCCATCCAGTGGGACTCTTAAGCAGAGTCCTTGTCAAGTGAGACTCTTCACCAGAGTCCCCATTGATTGAAACTCTTCAGATTAACCAAGTGATCGAAGAGAAACTTCTAATATGTGTGACTCCATAGGTTCGAACCTAAGTCAGTAGTACAAGAACTGATTTCTGTACCAATCAAAGTAACCATCTAGCAATGGTACCCAACATTCGGAAAGACCGAATGTATGCTAAGCAACACTCAAGAACCTATTTGAATATAGTTACCGTATAATTCATCCCTTTGATCCAAATGCTCAAAGTGACCTAGAGTTTAACTACCAACTTTGATATAGTCATCCATATTGTATTTCAATTTTTAAAATCCATCACATGGATTACCTCAGCCAAGGGTTTACTAAATTCAAACACACTGATACATTAACTCCTACTTATTCATGGGAGTCAATTCCATCTTGACTCACACACTGACTTCACAAGTACTTGACTATGCCCAGAAACCTTTCATCATTGAATTAAAAATTCAAGTAATCCAGCATCAAAGCATATGAGTTGCTTGCAAGTCACCGTGGTGATCTCAGATCGGAGGGACACTGATACCTATATCCCTTCGGAGTGACTCTTGATAGTAAAGTGCTCTGGAGTTGGTCACGTTCAGTAAAATATACTCTTATATTTTACCTGCATGTCATACCAACATCTCCATGCTCTTTGGTTAAGAGGACAACCAACCTATATGGCACATAAAGACCTACACTTGATATATCTATCGTCCAGGTAATAGCATATCATTTGGTCATGAACTCATTTAAGGACTAAATAATATATCCTCCTATGTCGAATCAAATAGTCCTAAGGACTTCATCACATAACAGGAGTTCAAAATGAGATGTACACAGTGATGAAAAAATTAAATAATATTTATTAATTTAATAATTTATGTATAATTATAATGATAAGTACAACCGTCAACAGGCTAATATTTTGCTTTGGAATACAATTCCCAACAATATGACCATATAGGATTGAAGGGTATGACTTAACTAAAATATTATAGTTTATTGTACTATCCACAAGACTATAAGTATTTTAGAGACAAAAGTTATGTTGAGAGTTGCATGAGATGCAATTGATAAAGAGTTACTTACCTTTAAACTCATAGGAGCTTGTTGTGCTATCCACAAGGCTTCTTATGAGAAATTGAGATCTCAACCCTACTAAGAAACTAGACAATAGGTTTCCTCATTTTTATACTTGAGGGTTATAAAATTTGCTAAAATAGTGGAAGACACATTTAGATAAAAGATCTCATTTAAATTGTGCATGTTATCATGAGTAGTCCATTTATGTTCTTATATATTTATCTGCATCTTCATTATCACTGCATGATATTTTTGATATTTTTTTTTAAATTGACCAAACTTCATGGAATGGTTGAGGATCCTGAGAAATATTCTCATACAGGAGATAGTCTCTTATTTTTTTGATTCTGATTTGTTCGGATTTGATACTATAGAGAAGAAAAAATTGCATATGCGATATGGCGGGGATTGACAGTGTGACTGTCTTGTATATCTTGATTAACTTAATCATGCAATTAAGTTTTTATCATGGATAGTGAGTTAATCCAGGATTTGATCCTACTAACTCTCTTGAATTTCTTCTTTAATATCTCCTAGGAAAAGAAAAGTGAAGATTGTCTTCACTATGGGTATCTATTATCATTACAAGCAATAATAAGCATTAGAGATAACTTACAAGAGTTATCTTGCAAGTATAAAGTAGTAGCAGGATACAAAAATTATATCTGCTGATGGTTTGTATATGATATAAACTAATTTATCGTTGAGTGCTTCAGCTTTAGATTTTTAGGTATGTGATACCTTATATAGGTTCTACTTATGCAAAGTATTGCTGGACCTATAAAGCTAAAAAGAGATAATTACATGCTTTTGGGTACTGATGGATAGTCCATTCATGCTAAGGCTGTAGGAACCTTTCAACAAGATTTAGAAACTAATAGACCATTGTTATATGCCTAAATTTATCAAAAATATTATTTTAATTTCTTTGCTATTGTAGTATGATTTTGAAATTAATGTAAAGAGTAAAAGTTACTCTTTTTCTGATAAAGTTTATGGCTATGGATTTATGATCTTATGTTTCTATCACTTAATGATATTATTCTTCATGTTGATGAGAACAAAAAAATAAATATGTGATGGTCACATATCTCTAGCATTGCCAACTTCGCTATTTTTGTGAGTCAAAGATAAACAAGTAATACAAAGAAGAGTTCTTTATTCTGTATGATTCTGAATTATATAAAACTTGTAAATCTTATCTCATGGATAAAATGACTAAGATCCCATTTATTGGACATAGAAAAAGGTGCAAGCAAAGTATTAGATCTTAAATATATGGATGTTCGAAGACTAATAATATCACGATCCAGAGATGGACACTCTATATGTGATATGGTGTATTCCTTAATATGCTTTACTAATCTCATTCTGGGGATATGCTTTAAAAATTACTGCATATATTTTGAATTAGATATCATCATTTTCTGTTATTAGCATTTCATATAAGATATGGAAAGAGGCAGGTTACCTAACATATGTGAAAAGAGTTGGTGTACATAAGTTTTGTGCTAGAACATGTTTATATAAGTTTATAGGTTATCCTAAAGAGTAGTATGTGATACTACTTCTACCATCCTACTTGACAAAAATATTTTGTCAGTAGGTATGTCACTTTTTGAAAAAAAAAAATTTAAGAAGGGGACAGTGGGAGGATAATTGAACTTGAGAAGTTCAAGACCTATGAACTATACCATCATAACCTATGGAGTGTCCACTAGTTGATCTTCGACCAAATGTACCCATTGTATTGGGAATAGTGTCCCAAAGTCAATCGTCAGTCTGTTGACGGTTGTGCTCATTTTTGTATATGTACATGAATTATGAATTAATAAAAATTATTTTGACATTTTTCATCACAAAAATTTCATCTTCTAATGAACTCCTATGTTGTGGTGAAGTCCTTAGGACTATTTAGACTCGACAAAGGAGGATTTGTCGTTTAGTCCTTAAATCTATTCATGATCAAATGATACGTTGTTACCAAGGATGACAATGTTTATCAAGCATAGGTCGTTGTGTGCCATATAGGTTGGTTGTCCTCTTACCCAATGAGTGTGGAGATAGTGGTATGGCATACAGGTAAGATGTAAGGGTACATCTGCACTGAACGTGATCGACTCTGGAGCTATTTCTGCTGTCAAGATTTGCTCTGATGGAATATGGGTATAAATGTCCCTCCGACCTGAGACCGCCACGGTGACTTGCAAGCAACTCACTGCACTTAGGCACTGGACTACCTAAATTTCTAATTCAGTGACGGAAGGCTGCTGGGTGTAGTCAAGTACTTGACTTATCGGTGCGTGTGTCAAGATAGGATTGACCACTCCAGTTTAGGAGTTGTGTACAGTCATATTTTAATTTAGCAAAACCTTGGCCAGGGTAGTCTTTGTGAGGATTCATAGGACTGTTTGAGTTGAGCACGATTCGGATGATCTAATCAGGGTTGATAGTTTAACCCTGAGTCATCCTAAACACAGAGGTCAAAAGGATGAATTATACAGTAACCATATTCACGTAGGTTCTGAGTGTTGCGATTGTGACTATTCAACCTATCTAGTCATCGGATACCATTGCTAGATGGTCACTTCGATTAGTACAGGAATTGGTTCCTGTGCTACCGGCTTAGGTTCGAACCTACGGGGTCACACACATTAGAGGTTCCTATCTGATCTGATGGCTGATGAAGAGTCCTAATGCTCGTGGACTATGAGTCCTACATGTCTGGGACTCTGTGATCGAGAATCAAGATTTTTTGATCATGAGTCCCACACATTTAGGATACCGGGGTCAAGAGTCCCACTGGTTTGGGACTCTTCGATCAGGGTTATATATCGATGAATTCTGATGCCCGATTACCCATCGAATTTGGACTCAATATTTATGAGAGATTTAATTAGTAATTTTATCACTAATTAACTCAATTTGATTGAGTAATTATTTTTAGATCAAGTCCAATTGAATTGGATTCAGTTGGGTTTGACCCGATTAGGTTAAGAGTTGACCTAATCGTCGAGATGGTTTGGTCCCTGATTTGATCAGGGATTGAGCTTAATCAATTTCTAATTTGATTAGGATTTTATTGAGCCTAACTAAGCCTAATTAAGTTGGATTTAAATTAGTCTAATTGGGCCTAACTTATTTGGTTCAATTAGGTTGGTTTAAATAATAAAACCACCTTGACCCATTCTCCATGCGCCACCTCACTTTCACTGCGCCCATTTGAATTCACGAGAAGAAAGTTCTCATGAATTTTTTCTCATGCAAAGCCCTCCTCATGCCCTACTTTAATGCTCCAAATGAGTGGATAAGAATGATTGGTTGGCCATTCAAATTCAAAATAAAGTTTGAATTTGAATGAGCAACCAATCTTAGCGCCTTGACCTTATCCTCTTTTAGCACCCCATTTATTACACAAGAAAATGTTTCTCATGAAATCACTCATGTACAAATTAAGCCATGCCCTCCTCTTCTCATGCCCTTAGTGGATAGGGATAAATTGGTTTCCATTTGAATTCAAAATTTGATTTGAATTCAAATATGCAATTACTCATCTTTATCCTCTCACGTGGATAAGACGTTTGACATTGTTTTAAAAGGAGGAGAAGAGGTGGGGCATGTGCAAGAAAAATTTTGGAGAGAAAATCTGGGCGTGAGGAATCTTTGTGTGCAAGGTGAAGGTCTATATCCTTCCGAGAGAAAAAGAAAGAAAAGGAAGAAAAAGTGTACGCAGGGTTTCAGTGAGTTCTTCAGGGTTTCAGTCTGGAGTTCGAGAAGTGAGAAGGTGAGCTACGAGTGTCATGAGCCCACCAAATTTTAGGGAGATCTTCAACATCCTCTCAAGCATGTCTGCTGATAATTTAGAGTATCTAAAGAATCAGTAGACATCAATCGAAAGAGTTCGATCAGCATCGACTGTCGAAAGGGCTCTACAACGAGCTAGCACTCGTGAGGAGTCAATCAGATCGAGAGCTTCATGTGGATGATCTACAGAAGCCAGACATATTGTGTGGCTGTATCGTGATGATCAGACTCTCCCGACGGTGATCAGATTATGGTGATCTACTATCCGCACAAAGGTATTGTGTTCTGAACACATTGCAGTAAAGTATTTACTATTCAAATTTGAATTTCAAATTTAAATGCATGCATGCTATATATCATATTTAGATCCTAGTGTAGGATAAATTTTTATTAATTAATTAGATTAATTAAGAATTTTTACTATAAAATAGTGATTTTGAAAAAGTTTTAAAATTATCATTTTACCCCTGCACTGAATTTTCCCCACAAATGGTATCAGAGCAGGTTCTTAGATATGATATATATATTTGCATGCATAGATTAAGTTGTAATCTAAAAGTTTAAATTTAAAATTTAAAATTTAAAATTTGAAATTTGAATTTTGAAAGTTGTTCGAAATTTAAAATTTAAAAATTTGAAATTCAAAATTTGAAATTTAAATTTTGAAATTTGAAATTCAAAGTTCAAAATTTTAAAATTTGAAATTTGATTGAAATTTCAAATTTGAAATTTAAAATTTAAAATTTGAAATTCAAAATTTGAAATTCAAAAATTGAAAATTGAAATTTGTTTGAAATTTGAAATTCAAAATTTAAAAATTGAAATTTGAAATTTGAAATTTAAATTTTGAAATTGGTATATTTAGATATACTTGATCCAAGTAGCAAGTAATCGAATTGGGTTGGTTGCCATGGCCGTCCGGTCATAGGAAAAAAGTAGGGTTTAAAGGCCCTCTCTTCCCATTCGATGGGGTCTCCTATGGCGGTAGGGGTGCCGATGTGATTATATCCCATGCAGATAAAGCAGCGAAAAGAATATTCATGATTTATTTTGATTGAATTATTTTTTGTTATGTAATTAGTAATAGGATTGCTATTTATGAAATGTGCTGATATATTTGTGTAATAAGTCAACATATTTGGTGAACAGAAAATAAAATCTTTCAAATTTGAAAATTATTTTTGAAATGTCAAATCCTGACCTATTAGCCCAAATACTTAATTAAAAGAATTAAGTGTTGTCTAGTAGGTCTAGAATTGTGAATTAAGATCTAAGACAATTGCATAAACTTGTGGGTCAATGGGTTAGATGGATTAGGTCCATAATTGGGTTAGACCTAAGGTTAGCTTAAAGAAATGGACTAAATTAGAGTAATTGGTCAAATCTAATCAAAAGTTGAATTAGATTAGGTCAAGGATACTCTAGACTTATCTCCAATAGTTGTAGTTGAATGGGTCCCTGTCTTTAACTAGACCAAGATGGACTTAATTCATGGCTACGCGGTGGAACCCTATTTACTAAGTTGATCAAATTAAAACTAATGAACCGGTTGGTGTCTAAGGTAAGTTTGGCAGTTTGACCAGTGATTTTTAAGCGGGAGCTACTCGCAGTGATTCGATCTCAGATGAGTTAATGGCTTACCCCCACCACTGATCTCACTTACCTGGCCAACCTGGTGAATTAGATTTTGATTAGATCACTTGGTGATTAGGGCTCACCCATGTCATTAGGTAAATCAGTTTGACTGATTTAGGTGCTCCTAATGCCAGCTTTAAGTAAATCCTTTTTAATCTGACTTGGTGAAGTCAGTGGGAGGATTGAAATTGGCTGGATATTTTTTTCTCATCTATTCTTTAATAAAATCCTCAAAAAAAAAATTATTAAGTCCTAAAAATGATTAAGTTATATTGATAACTAAGTCATAGCCTCCCATTAAGTGAGTGATAATGAGTCCATTAGTTTAATAATCATTGGAGGCCCAAAGGCCTGGTGCTTATTGACTAATGGAATTATCATTCATAGTATGATAATTTGGTTTGAGTCTTTCTGATGGTGGTTAGGTTGGCCGATCAAAGTCGGACTTGATCATTTATTAGTCCAATTCACCAAATCAAATCATGTTAATGGTTGGACCTAACCAGATTTTTTCAGTGGAGGCCAAAGCCTACTGATTAGGTTCTGGAGCAAAATTAATTATTAGAAGTTGTTTAGAGAAACAACTGGTTATGAACCTACCCATAGATGCACATGGGTTGACCAACCAAAGTTGGGCTCGTGTGTAGTCTGTGTGGATTCTAGTACCCACTAAGGAATTAAAGTAATTCCTTGAATTGGAGGTTGAGGCTACCAATTCATAAAAATACTGGGAGAAACTTTAGACTAAAGTCCAAGTCTTTAGTATTAATAATTTATGTACTAATATAGGTCTGGTTTTCCTTTATGCAGCTATGGCCACTACCCTGTCGCTCCAGTCATTATTAGATAATGACATGCTCATGGGACCTAATTTTGATAGCTGGTATCGAAAATTAAAAATCATCCTTGAGCATGAGCGGATCCTTTATGTAGTAACGGATCCGGCACCTGAGGAGCCAGCCCTGAATGCTAGAGGGACGGTCCGAGATACTTACCAGAACTGGCTCAACGACCGCACCAACGTCCGGTGCATAATGCTGGCGGCAATGAATGATGAGTTCAGTCACAGGTTCGAGAACGCCCAGCCACAGGAGATACTTCAAATGTTGAACGACTCTTTTGGCATGCCTGACGACGTTGAAAGGCACAAAACTAGTTATGCCATTTTCAATGCTCGGATGAGGGATGGAGCCTCAGTCACTGATCATGTACTGTACATGATCGAAATGATTGAGCACCTAAGTAAACTGGGTTTTTTCCTACACGAGCAGCTCAGTAAGGATGCGATCCTTAATTCTCTGCCCAAGTCCTTCCTTCCCTTCCTTACTCATTTTTGAATGACAAAGCCTGCAGTGAACTACCATGGCTTGTTGGGGTTGCTGCAGAACTTTGAGAAGGATCACCAGCTCCATAAGGAGTCGGTGAATGTTGTGGGAGGGTCTTCTTCTGGTCGTCGACCCTTTAAGAAAGGGAAGAAGAACAAGAAGAAGAAGAATAAGAAGGTGCAGCTGCATGCTGGGATGTCTGCACAGGGTCAGACCAAGAAGCGCAAGCCAGACCAGAGCCAGGCAGAGTGCTTCTTTTGCAAGAAGCAGGGGCATTGGAAGAGGAACTGTCCTCTATACATTGCCTCACTGGACCCGAACAAGCCAAAGAAGAAGCAAGGTACTTATATGATAACACCTTGCAACTTTTTCATTTGTGATACTACTGCCAGGGTATTGGATACCGAAAGCCCTTATCATATTTGTAATTCGATGCAGGGTCTGCAGGTCAGTAGGAGATTTGATGAAGGCGAGAGGTTCCTGAATGTTGGAGATGGAAGCAAAGTTCCAGTTCTAGCATTAGAAATCATGAACCTGGTAATCAATTCTCGAAATATAATTCTGAGTGAATGTCACTATTGTCCAAGATTTTTATTAAATATTATTTCTGTAGGCCTTTTGGCCATGAATGGTTATCAATTTTTAATAAAAAAAAATATTTGCAATATCATTTTGAATGGTGTTACAATGTTTATTGAACAACTTTATAATGGAATTTACTTTCTATCACAACCTATTAATGTGGTTCAAACCTCCGGTAAACGTCTTAGAATAGATAATGTGTCAGAAGTCTACCTTTGGCACTGTAGGCTCGATCATATTAATAAGAACAGGATAAATAGGTTGGCTCAAGAAGAAATTCTTGAAGTAGGTGATTGTGAATCACTTCCAACCTGTGAGTCCTATCTTCTTGGTAAAATGACCAAGTCACCTTTTACTGGAAAAAGGTGAGCGAGCCAGTGAACTCTTGGGTCTGGTACATTCTGATGTATGTGGACTCATGAGCACAAGTGCAAGAGGTGGATATTTCTACTTCATAACCTTCACAGACAACCTATCGAGGTATGGGTATGTCTATTTAATGAAGCATAAGTCGGAGTCATTTGAAATATTCAAACTATTTCAAATTAGGTAGAAAAATAAACTGGAAAGTATATTAAAACTCTTCAATCTGATCAAAGAGGTGAATACCTTTCCAATGAGTTTCTGACATATCTTGGGGAGAATGGGATTCTCTCTCAATGGACTCCTCTTGGAACACCACAGCATAATGGTGTATCTGAAAGGAGGAATCGGACCTTGTTGGACATGGTTCGATCCATGATGGGGTTTGCTGGTCTGTCGATCTCCCTCTGGGGATATGCGTTCGAATCAGCTTGTTACCTTCTAAATAGAGTTTCGAGTAAGTCTGTAACCAAAATGCCATATGAGATATGGATAGGACATAAGCCAGTACTCTTGCACCTTAGGGTTTGGAGGTGTCCAGCTTATGTTAAATGTTTGATTACAGACAAGCTAGGACCTAGGTCTGATAAGTGTAATTTTATAGGATATCCAAAAGAGACCAAAGGGTATTATTTCTACCTAGCTGATGAGCAAAAGGTGTTTGTCAGTCTTAAGACAATCTTTTTGGAAAAAAAGTTCCTTGGTGAAGGGACTATTGCCTCTAAGGTCGAACTTGATGAAGTTCGACAGGTGGAAAAACTGACACAAGTTGCTGAACCTGAATCAGATTTGATTAGATCAGATCTGAAGCCCATTGTTCAAGCATCCTTAAGGCGATCTGGTAGAGTACCACGTCAATCGGATAGATACTATGGTTTCTTGGTTCGGGACAACGATCCTATCAAACTTGATGAAAATGATGAGGATCCGATCACCTACATGGATGCAATGTAGAGACCCGACTCTGAGAAATGGCTAGAGGCCATGAAATCTGAAATGGAGTCCATGAAGGTCAATGATGTGTGGACATTGGTTGACCCATCCGAAGGAGTAAAACCCATAGGGTGTAAGTGGGTCTTCAAGAGGAAGAGGAGCATAGACGGAAAGGTGGAAACCTATAAAGCCCGTTTGGTTGCCAAGGGATATCGTCACGTTATGGTATAGACTATGATGAGATATTTCTCCTGTGGCATTGCTCAAATCCATTCAGATTATGCTTGCGATAGCTGTCCATCTGGACTATGAAATCTGGCAGATGGATGTGAAGACGCTTTCCTAAACGGAGAGTTGGATGAAGAGGAGTATATGATACAACCTGAAAGATTCACATCACTGATGAGTCTAAGGTGTGCAGACTACAGAGGTCCATTTATGAACTTAAGCAGGCATCCCGGAGTTGGACATACATTTTGATAGGACGATAAGACGTATGGTTTATTAAGAATGGAGAAGAGCCCTGCATTTATAAGTGGGTTAATGGTCCAGTAGTGATATTTTTTGTATTGTATGTGGATGATATTCTCTTAATCGAAAATGATGTTCCTGCATTACAGGGAATAAAGATTTGGGCTGTCGTCATAGTTCTTCATGAAGGATTTGGGAAAGCTTCTTACATCCTAGGGATGAGGATCTATAGGGATAGATCTAAAAGATTGCTTGGTTTATCCTAGTCTACGTACATAGATACTATGCTGAAGAGGTTCAGCATGGAGAATTCCAAGAAAGGCTATCTACTGATAGGCCATGGAATTTCTCTCTCGAAGAGGGATTGTCCGACAACACCTCAGAGAGAGAGCGTATGGGTAGGATTCCATATGCTTCGGCAGTGGGATCTATCATGTACGCCATGACATGTACACGACCAGATGTGGCATACTCACTAGGGGTAGTGAGTAGATACCAATCTGATCTAGGGGATAATCACTAGAAGGTTGTTAAAATCATCCTGAAGTATTTAAGAAATACTAAGGACCAGTGGCTTGTTTATGGTGAATCGGACTTGAGACTTATAGGGTTACAGACTCTAGTTTTCAGTCTGATCATGATGACAGCAAAAGTGTGTCGGGATTTATTTTTACCCTTAATGGTGATTATCTGCTGGAAGAGTTCAAGCAACACACAGTGGCTGATTCAGTTTGCGAGGTGGAGTATGTCGCTGCATCAGATGCTGCCAAAGAAGCGGTGTGGCTAAAAAATTCATCACCAAGCTCGGAGTAGCACCCTCCCTTGTTGGTCCAGTTCTGCTCTACTGGTGACAGCTCTGGAGCCATTGCTCAGGCGAAGGAACCCAAGGTACACCAACAGACAAAGCATATTCTGCACCGCTACCATCTCATCTGAAAATTATGGATCGAGGTGAGTCGACCTTCTGAAGATCGACGAAAAGGAGAATCTGGTCGACCCATTCACTAAAGCCATTGCGGTGAAGGAGTTCGACGACTACAAGTCGAAGATGGGTATTAGATACTGCACCGATTGGCTTTAGGCCAAGTGGGAGATTGTTGAGAATAGTGTCCCAAAGTCAATCGTCAGTCTGTTGACGATTGTGCTCATTTTTATATATGTACATGAATTATGAATTAATAAAAATTATTTTTGATATTTTTTATCACAAAATATTTCATCTTCTAATGAATTCCTATGTTGTGGTGAAGTCCTTAGGATTATTTAGACTCGACAAAGGAGGATTTGTCGTTTAGTCCTTAAATCTGTTCGTGACCAAATGATACGTTGTTACCAAGGACGACAATGTTTATCAAGCATAGGTCGTTGTGTGCCATATAGGTTGGTTATCCTCTTAAACCAATGAGTGTGGAGACACTGGTATGGCATACAGGTGAGATGTAAGGGTACATCTGCACTGAATGTGACCGACTCTGGAGCTATTTCTGTTGTCAAAATTTGCTCCGATAAAATATGGGTATAAATATCCTCCGACCTGTGACCGCCACGGTGACTTGCAAGTAACTCACTGCACTTAGGCACTGGACTACCTGAATTTCTAATTCAGTGACGGAAGGCTGCTGGGTGTAGTCAAGTACTTGACTTATCGATGCATGTGTCAAGATGGGATTGACCACTTCAGTTTAGGAGCTGTGTACAGTCATATTTCAATTTAGCAAAACCTTGGCCAAGGTAGTCTTTATGAGGAGTCACAGGACTGTTTGAGTTGAGCACGATTCGGATGATCTAATCAGGGTTGATAGTTTAATCCTGAGTCATCCTAAACACAGAGGTCAAAAGGATGAATTATACAGTAACCATATTCACGTAGGTTTTGAGTGTTACAATTGTGACTATTCGACCTATCCGGTCGTCGGGTACCATTGCTAGATGGTCACTTCGATTAGTATAGGAATTGGTTCCTGTGCTACCGGCTTAGGTTCGAACCTACGGGGTCACACACATTAGAGGTTCCTATTTGATTTGATGGCTGATGAAGAGTCCTTAATGCTGTGGACTATGAGTCCTACATGTCTGGGACTCTGTGATCGAGAAATCAAGATTCTCTGATCATTAGTCCCACACATTTTAGGGTATCGGGGTCAAGAGTCCCACTGGTTTGGGACTCTTCAATCAGGGTTACATATCGATGAAATTTTGATGCCCGATTATCCATCAGAATTTGGACTCAATATTTATGAGAGATTTAATTAGTGATTTGATCACTAATTAAACTCAATTTGATTAAGTAATTATTTTTAGATCAAGTTCAATTGAATTGGATTCAATTGGGTTTGACCCGTTAGGTTAAGAGTTGACCTAATCGTCGAGATGGTTTGGTCCCTGATTTGATCAGGGGTTGGGCTTAATCAATTCCTGATTTGATTAAGATTTTATTGAGCCTAATTAAGCCTAATTAAGTTGGATTTAAATTAATCTAATTAGGCCTAACTTATTTGGTTCAATTAGGTTGGTTTAAATAATGAAACCACCTTGACCCATTCTCCCTGTGCCACCTCACTTCCACTGCGCCCATTTGAATTCACGAGAAGGAAGTTCTCATAAATTTTTTCTCATGCAAAGCCCTCCTCACACCCTACTTTAATGCATCAAATGAGTGGATAAAGATGATTGGTTGGCCATTCAAATTCAAAATAAAGTTTGAATTTGAATGAGCAACCAATCTTAGCGCCTTGATCTTATCCTCTTTTAGCGCCCCATTTATTACATGAGAAAATATTTCTCATGAAATCACTAACGCTTAAATTAAGCCACACCCTCCTCTTCTCACACCCTTAGTGGATAGGGATAAATTGGTTTCCATTTGAATTCAAAATTTGATTTGAATTCAAATGTGCAATTACTCATCTTTATCCTCTCACGTGGATAAGATGTTTGACATTATTTTAAAAGGAGGAGAAGAGTGGAGCATGTGCAAGAAAAATTTTGGAGAGAAAATCTGGGTGTGAGAAATCCTTGTGTGCATGGTAAAGATCTATATCCTTCCGAGAGAAAAAGAAAGAAAAGAAAGAAAAAGTGTGCGCAGGGTTTCAGTGAGTTCTTCAGGGTTTCAGCCTGGAGTTCGGGAAGTGAGAAGGTGAGCTATGAGTGTCGTGAGCCCACCAAATTTTAGGAAGATCTTCAACATCCTCTCAAGCATGTCTGCTGATGATCA